>NC_059221.1:39986251-40113751 GCF_020615455.1 Coregonus clupeaformis
TTCTAAGTAGGGATTGATGGAAGTGTTGGTTACTACTTCACATTTTGGGGCCGATGAAGAGGTCTTACGTGGAGCTCAGTTGTGTGTTGGCGGTGGTGCGTTATTAGTCCTGAAATGAAATGGCATAGCAGAAACTAGTCTTGTTGTTAAGTTTTGAAGGGGGCTGGTCCTGGTGTAGATGCTAGGTGTTTGATGTAGGAAGCGTTAGTTATTGGATGTTAGGCATGTAATGCTTAAGACCGGCAGGTCAGGGGTCAGGGGTCATGGGGTGAGTGTAGTGTACTCCGTGTGGCAGGGGTCAGGGGTCATGGGGTCAGTGTAGTGTACTCCGTGTGGCAGGGGTCAGGGGTCATGGGGTCAGTGTAGTGTACGGCGTGTGATGCTGGCCAGGAATGTGCGTTGTGGTGCGGCTCCACAATAGGCCAGGACTCCCTGGGGCTGGTCAGTGGGAGGAGTGTCATCCCCCCTGCACACATCCTGCTGTGTGATGAGCTCAGCTGTTAGCTCCTCTTAACCACATCTATACACACACACACACACACACACACAATGGCTCTCACACACACACACGCACACAATTGCTCACACACACACACTCTCTCACACACACACACACACACACACGCACACAATTGCTCACACACACACACACACACACACTCTCACACACCATTCGGACCTGTACTCTCCACAATCACCCGACCTCAACCCAATTGAGATGGTTTGGGATGAGTTGGAGTGCAGAGTGAAGGAAAAGCAGCCAACAAGTGCGGGAACTCCTTCAAGACTGTTGGAAAAGCATTCCAGGTGCCAAGAGGGTGCAAAGCTGTCATCAAGGCAAAGGGAGCCTACTTTGAAGAATCTCAAATATAAAACATATTTTGATTTGTTTTAACACTTTTTTGGTTAGTACATGATTCCATATGTGTTATTTCATAGTGTTGATGTCTTCACTATTATTCTACAGTGTAGAAAGTAGTAAAAATAAAGAAAAACCCTTGAATGAGTAGGTGTGTTCAAACTTTTGACTGGTAGTGTGTGTGTGTGTGTGTATGTTTGTTGTTGCACACATGTCTGTGTAAGTGTGTACGTTCATAGGTCATGTGACTAAAGCACAGCCAGGTGACCGTGTGGTTAGTAGGAGCCAGACCAGGGTGACCTTGGACTTGACCATGTGACTTAGCTGTGTGGGAGGAGAGGGGTCCTCGAGGCAGAAGAGGTGACAGAAAGACATGGTGCAACAGTGTTACTTCTGTGCTGTAAGAAATGGATGCATGCTTGACTTGACTGTAAGTTGCTTTGGATAAAAGCGTCTGCTTAATGGCATATATCATTATAATACATCACTCAGAAATGAAACTTTATCCAGAAATGTAACTACAGTAGCCTATATCCCTCACAAACGGATTTCCATTTTTAAACTGACCAAATTAGACCAGTGTTGTTCTCATTTAAAGGTAGCTTAGCCAGGACTTTTACAGTAGTTTGAGGACTCTGTTGAATTAAGCAGCTGACAGGTAGCGAAGTAGCAGGTTCTAAGAAGCGCTAGTTTATGGCGGAAACACCCTGGGGGCTTAGTGTGATTCACTGTTTTCTTTAGGATTATGTGAGCCTTATCCAGTTTCATAACATGTACATGCATGTACACACACAATGCCTGCGTTGTGCCCCCCACAGTTATTTATTTGAAGCCACACAACATATTTGACATTTTAGTCATTTAGCAGACGCTCTTATCCAGAGCGACTTACAGTTAGTGAGTGCATACATTTTATTTAAAAAAAAATGTATACTAGCCCCCCGTGGGAATCGAACCCACAACCCTGGCGTTGCAAGCGCCATGCTCTACCAACTGAGCAACACGGGGCATGTAAAGTATATTCTATACATGATAACATGATGGCTAACGCTCAGTGGATAAGATATACATAGATGAATACTGTGATGACTGGAATGGCTGAATGACTCAACTACTGGAAATGAACAGTCTTAAACAGGCGTTCCTGTTAGTCACTTTTCAGTGTACCACTATGCCACATTGTCCTTTAGTGCCCCCTAGTGCCCAACTGGTATTTGGACTGGAACAATATCAGTCCATAGGCTCAGATTTGGGCCTGGATTCAAACCGTATCACAAAAGTATCGCGGAAGATCCACGTTATAGCTAGATTGAAATTGAAAGGCAATGTTCCCGTGTTCGCGGAGACTGCATTCAGGGTAAACACTGCCTATGTCGTCAAAATTGGAAATGACCTTTAATTGTTTACGCGATACTTCCGCGATACTTCTGCGATACGGATTGAATCCAGCCCCTGGTCAGGAATATTCTTTATTGGCTCATTGGCTAAAATGTATTTGTGCCAAAATACATGAATACACTGAAATAAGAAAAAGAGGATTCACTAATGTCTTGCTTTTCTTTTGTTTACAGGGGACGAAAGATGCAGAGCAGCATTTCCTACTCAACCCCAACCATAGCTGTTGGGACTGGGTGAGAGAGGGAGAGAGAGAGAGAGAGAGAGACAGAGTGAGTGAAAAAAAGGAGCTCCACAGACAGAAGGACCAGTTCTCACATAGTAAACAAGTACACGGATACTTGTGTTTTTCAGCAGACATTGACAACAACAGCACTATCTGAGCCCCAGACCATAGCCCCCACTAAGCCCTACCCGGCCCCGCCCGGAGCCACGCCTTTCACTGCACCCCACCACTGCCCACGTAGAGCCTGGAAGGCAGGGGAGCCACGGCCGGGTTTTCATGGCAACAGCACCCTAGGGCTGCCATGGCAGCTGTTGCCGCCGATGCCCCACGCCATATTACCGCACTGACGCCGGAGGACGAGGAAGGAAGAGCCGCTGCCAAGCTGTACGGAGGCGCTACCCTGCCACGGACAGAGAGAGAGAGAGAACGAGAGAGGGAGAGAGAAGAGGAGAGAGAGAGAGAACGAGAGAGGGAGAGAGAAGAGGAGAGAGAGAGAGAGAGAGTGAGGGAAGAGCGAGCCAGCGGCAACGAGTGTTTGGTGTGTGGGGCTTTGTTTGGTTCACAGGATAAGCTTCGGCTTCACGCCTTCAGTCACAAGGGAGAGAAACCCTTCCGCTGCTCCCAGCCACACTGCCCTAAGGCCTTCAGCTCTAAATATAAACTATTCAGGTAAAACAGCACTCCACCAAGAGTTTTTAAACTCTTAACACTTTAACAGTTCCTCTAAAACACTTTCACAGACTAACTTGTATCATACTGTACTCTCTCTCATTCCTTCTCTCTCTCTTTCTCTCCTTCCTTCTCTCTCTTTCTCTCTTTCTCTCTCCTTCCTCTCTCTCTCTCTCTCTCTCTCTCTCTCTCTCTCTTCATTATCCAGGCATATGGCCACACACTCTCCACAGAAAACTCACCAGTGCTCATTCTGCGAGAAAATGTTTCACCGCAAAGATCACCTGAAGAACCACCTACAGACTCATGACCCCAACAAAGAGGCCTTCAAGTGTGAGGAGTGTGGCAAGCACTACAACACCAAGCTGGGCTACAAGCGTCACGTGGCCATGCATTCAGCCACGGCAGGGGACCTCACCTGTATGGTGTGCCTACAGAGCTACGAGAGTACCCCTGCCCTGCTGGAGCATCTCAAGAGCCACTCGGGCAAGTCCTCCGCAGGTGCCAAGGAGAAGAAGCACCCGTGTGACCACTGTGACCGCCGCTTCTACACACGGAAGGACGTGCGCCGCCACATGGTGGTCCACACCGGCAGAAAGGACTTCCTGTGTCAGTACTGCGCCCAGCGCTTCGGCAGGAAGGACCACCTGACGCGGCATGTGAAGAAGAGCCACTCTCAGGAGCTGCTAAAGATAGAGCCTCCGGACATGCTGGGCTCTGGCTCCTCCCCCTGCACTGTCAAAGAGGAGCTCAGCCCCATGATGTGCAGCATGGGTCCCAACAAGGACCCCCTGATGGCCAAGCCGTTCCCCAGCGGCACCTCCTTCCCCATGGGCATGTACAACCCCCACCACCTCCAGGCCATGTCCAACCCTGGGGTGGGCCACCACCACTCTCTGATGCCCGGCTCCCTGTCCGCTGCCATGGGGATGGGCTGCCACATAGAGCCCCCCCACCACCACCCCCACCCCCCGCACCACCACCACCACCACCATCACCATCACCACCACATTCAACACTCCCCCCCGCTGCCCCACCTGCAGCAGCCCCAACAGCACCACCAGCCCCAACAGCACCAGCAGCCGCCGCCCAAGTATCAGCTGGGATCTACCTCATACCTGCTGGACAAGCCCCTCAAAGTGGAGATGGAGAGCTTTCTCATGGATCTGCAGAGTGGGCTGCCGGGCCCCCACTCATGCGATCATCATCATGCTGCTGCCTCGCCCCCCAAGGAGGGACTAGAACACCCTCCAGGACTGGCAGACGAGCTGTGTGGGGACCCCCTCCTGTCCAAGAGCCCTGCGGTCATCGCTGACGCTCTGTGCGCTGCTAACATGGATTTCTCTCACCTGCTGGGCTACCTGCCCCTCAACCTGGCCCCCTACAACACCCCCATGAGCACAGCAGGGCTAGTCATGAGCTACACCTCGTCTACCCCCGCCTCCTCCTCCTCTTCTTCCTCATCCTCATCCTTGCATGCCGCCGAGCCCCACACCGTTGCCACGGCTGCAGCCGCACCTCTTACCTCTTTGCAACCTCAACCTCAGGAGCAGCAGGGTTCCAGCGGGGGCGTGGGGGGTCTAGGGCCCCTGCGTCCCCTCCCGCCAGTGTTTACCTCCAGCCTCAGCACGACCACCCTGCCTCGCTTTCACCAGGCCTTCCAATGAGGGGCCACCGGGCCTGGCCCGGTCCCTACACCATCACCCTCAGCCCACTGTCTGGGCGCCCAAGGGCCAAGGGGCCTGCTGGCCGAAAGGGTTGTGATAAAAAAACAAAAAACACATGAACACTTAGAAGCCTTAATTGAAGCGCACAAAAGCTTTTTGATTGAGCCTTAGAGGAAACTAAACCCTTTATTGAAACAAAAGGAAAAGATGATACAAGCTTTTATTTGGGCTTTCTTTCTATCCTTTAGTTATGATGTTTTAGCCCCGCTCTCTTTAACCTCTACCACCAACCTATCTCCCTCATCCATGATCCCCTCTCCCTTTATTCTGTAGTTAGTAGACAGTATCAGTAGGCCTGAAGGCATGGTACTGCTACTTTATAAAGTCATAATATTAAGAAAAAAATCTAAGATTAATTTTAGAGAAGATTATCTATTTTTTGTGATCCAGAAAGACTAGTTTGAAGTGGATGAAATATAATTTTCTTGCTTTTCCAAATGTGACTGAACGTGCTAGGTTATCTCTCCTATGAGTGTAAAGGTCTGAACCACCTGCCCAGAAACACACCCTGTCTGTCATCATCACCGTCAGGGGGAAACGCACCCTGTCTGTCATCATCACCGTCAGGGGGAAACGCACCCTGTCTGTCATCATCACCGTCAGGGGGAAACGCATCCGTCGTCATCATCACCGTCAGGGGGAAACGCACCTGTCTGTCATCATCACCGTCAGGGGGAAACGCACCCTGTCTGTCATCATCACCGTCAGGGGGAAACGCACCCTGTCTGTCATCATCACCGTCAGGGGGAAACGCACCCTGTCTGTCATCATCACCGTCAGGGGGAAACGCACCCTGTCTGTCATCATCACCTTCAGGGGGGAAACGCACCTGTCTGTCATCAATACCGTCAGGGGGAAACGCACCCTGTCTGTCATCATCATCGTCGGGGAAACGCACCCTGTCTGTCATCAGTGACCTGTCTGCCGGGGAAACGCACCCTGTCTGTCATCAGCACCGTCAGGGGGAAACGCACCCTGTCTGTCATCATCACCGTCAGGGGGAAACGCACCCTGTCTGTCATCATCACCGTCAGGGGGAAACGCACCCTGTCTGTCATCAGCACCGTCAGGGGGAAAGATTAATGAAGGAATGAAGTGATAATGCCCCGCCCACATTACCCTCCTCCAATAGGCTACAACCACACTAAAAATATCTCAGTCTAGAGAAAGACTCGAACAACTGATTAATGTTATGACTCATAGAGGCAAATCAGTTGTCCAGAAAGTATAAAACAGAGAGTTGATTAACATTGATAACCAACGCTGCCAAACACAGCGACCAGTGGCGCCCACATATTTAATGAAAAGGATACAGGTATGTGAAAATATCCGAGTTGGTAGAAAACATGCCAAGTAATGCTGGTTTTATGTTGTTTTTCTAGAGAAGCAATTTTTTTTTTGTAGAAGGCACTTCACCTTTAGGAATCTCTTTGGCTAACCGTCAGGGGATGATGACCTTATTTGGGAAAAACCCCTACCCATAAAAGCTGCTCTTGAAAACAGGTAATTACCAATATTTGACTCATGAGGATTTTCCTTCCTTCAACTGTCTTCCTTCCAGCATTTTGTTTTAAGAAGTCTCCATGGTAACACCACACATTACTGATCTGTATATTCTCTCTGTTAGAGATGCATGGTAATTATCACCCTGACATATGTGAATAGCAAACTAAAACAACAACGACGGCATTGAGGGAAACGTGTAAGAGAATGTTATTGCAATGTACAAAATATCTCATCAAATAAATGAATATTATAATTGCTTTTTATCTCAGTAAGGTGTATTTAGGTAGACATGTTAAAACAAAGTGATGATGTTTTTTTTAATGTCTGGCAGGTTTAACATTTGTGTGTATCTGCCATTTTATTGATCAAAAAAGGATGAAGTATTAGCTTTGCCCTTTAGCTTTCTCCGCTGTATTCATTATTTACATCCTTTACTGGGTTAGCACAAACTTGGATTGTGGATTGACAAATGTGTAGTAGGCTGTTAGTGGAATAATAATTAATTAGCAGTTGCCATAGATATCTTTGATCGTCTCGTAGGAGTTTAAAAAAGAATGATCGACATTGATAGACTGTCCAGTTTCAATTTATTCTCTACTTTCTCATTATGAAACCCAACCTTATTTCGCCCTAAGTAAGCTAAGCGATCCGATTTTATATTCCTTTTCGTATTCACTAGCCTTTTGAAAACTTAAACCCAAAGTTATAAAACTATAATAGGTGCTCTTATTAATAGATAGATCAATAGATACAGTGGGAAAAAAAGTATTTAGTCAGCCACCAATTGTGCAAGTTCTCCAATTAAAAAAGATGAGAGAGGCCGTAATTTTCATCATAGGTACACGCCAACTATGACAGACAAATTGAGGAAAAAAAAATCCAGAAAATCACATTGTAGGATTTTTATGAATTTATTTGCAAATTATGGTGGAAAATAAGTATTTGGTCACCTACAAACAAGCAAGATTTCTGGCTCTCACAGACCTGTAACTTCTTCTGTAAGAGGCCCTCTGTCCTCCACTCTCGTTACCTGTATTAATGGCACCTGTTTGAACTTGTTATCAGTATAAAAGACACCTGTCCACAACCTAAAACAGTCACACTCCAAACTCCACTTTGGCCAAGACCAAAGAGCTGTCAAAGGACACCAGAAACAAAATTGTAGACCTGCACCAGGCTGGGAAGACTGAATCTGCAATAGGTAAGCAGCTTGGTTTGAAGAAATCAACTGTGGGAGCAATTATTAGGAAATGGAAGACATACAAGACCACTGATAATCTCCCTCGATCTGGGGCTCCACGCAAGATCTCACCCCGTGGGGTCAAAATGATCACAAGAATGGTGAGCAAAAATCCCAGAACCACACGGGGGACCTAGTGAATGACCTGCAGAGAGCTGGGACCAAAGTAACAAAGCCTACCATCAGTAACACACTACGCCGCCAGGGACTCAAATCCTGCAGTGCCAGACGTGTCCTCCTGCTTAAGCCAGTACATGTCCAGGCCCGTCTGAAGTTTGCTAGAGTGCATTTGGATGATCCAGAAGAGGATTGGGAGAATGTCATATGGTCAGATGAAACCAAAATAGAACTTTTTGGTAAAAACTCAACTCGTCGTGTTTGGAGGACAAAGAATGCTGCGTTGCATCCAAAGAACACCATACCTACTGTGAAGCATGGGGGTGGAAACATCATGCTTTGGGGCTGTTTTTCTGCAAAGGGACCAGAACGACTGATCCGGTAAAGGAAAGAATGAATGGGGCCATGTATCGTGAGATTTTGAGTGAAAACCTCCTTCCATCAGCAAGGTCATTGAAGATGAAACGTGGCTGGGTCTTTTCAGCATGACAATGATCCCAAACACACCGCCCGGGCAACGAAGGAGTGGCTTAGTAAGAAGCATTTCAAGGTCCTGGAGTGGCCTAGCCAGTCTCCAGATCTCAACCCCATAGAAAATCTTTGGAGGGAGTTGAAAGTCCGTGTTGCCCAGCGACAGCCCCAAAACATCACTGCTCTAGAGGAGATCTGCATGGAGGAATGGGCCAAAATACCAGCAACATGTGTGTGAAAACCTTGTGAAGACTTACAGAAAACGTTTGACCTGTGTCATTGCCAACAAGGGTATATAACAAAGTATTGAGAAACTTTTGTTATTGACCAAATACTTATTTTCCACCATAATTTGCAAATAAATTCATTAAAAATCCTACAATGTGATTTTATGGATTTTTTTCTCATTTTGTCTGTCATAGTTGACGGGGTACCTATGATGAAAAATTACAGGCTCCTCTCTCATCTTTTTAAGTGGGAGAACTTGCACAATTGGTGGCTGACTAAATACTTTTTTCCCCACTGTAGATCTGCCTTGAGGGTACAAGGACTAAACTTTACAGTATGAATATCATCCTCTTGGTTTGCAACTGTCTCAAACCCCTTGACTTTGTCTGTTTGAGTACTCAGCCCAGTCCATATGCGTCTATTAGTGAATACGTAGTTTCAAGTATAAGTCAAGTAGAAATAAATACAAAAATACAACATCATAAGGAAAATAAAACATATTGCTGCTTTTAGCTATGGTTGCCAGCAACTGTAGACCACTAGAACATTTCAACATTGCAAGATCTCAGCGGAGAAATGCACAGTAGTACCGATGAACTGTTTTCCCTTCCTCTCTGTAGTCCTCCTCATTCAGCTGCTTCCTAGATTCAAGAGAAAAGGGTCTATCTAAAAAGGACACAATATCCAGCACAGACAAGTCACCAGCCTGCTCTTTGACATTCAAAGCATGGGACGCCTGACTGGGATATTTCTTTGTCGTTTTTTTGTTGTTGTCATATGCTATATTACTTCCTGTTTGTTAAAACAGGACCTCGAAACAACACAACACATCACCTCATTTTAATTTTTTATTTTTCTTACCAAAACCTGGTGAGCGGAAACTAAATCTTGCACAATTGCTCATTAAAATAAATGTTGTATTATTTGGTTTTAAAAATGTAAGTTATTATTCAAATTGACCAACCGATCAGAGACCACATTACCTCTTTAATTAGCTAATTAAACTGCCCTATAAAAGTAGATGACAAATCTATGAAAAATACATCAAACCTAAAATAAATGTTTGTTTGGTTGGTACAAATAGTGCCACTGACAACCAATACTTGTGAGGTAAAAAGTGCAGGTATGTTCAAGTTTATCCCTGGAAAATCATCAGCTAGGCTGATAAATTATCTAAATGATGAACATTTAATGATTGATCATGATAAATGTGATTCGTACCTGTTTCTTATAGCAGAAATTCGATATAAATATTGATATAATTGTAAAAAAGTTATGCCTAAAACATAGACTTTTTATATCAAGTATACATTTTAAAAGACCATGGCTATATTCAATTCCAGCCAAAATTGTAGCACTCAAATTTAGCATTTATCTTTTTATTCATTTATTGATAGAAAAAGAAAAGAAAAAGTGATTGGCATTGAGTTTGTCCTCCCTGGGTTTCTGTGAGCTAATCTGAATTCTAGCACTTTCAACCTTTAAAAAAGAGTATTTTTTTCTTTTAACATATAATCTTATATGTTGATATGTTTTTCATTTGTATTTGATCCTGTATATGTATGTGCCATTAGTTTGATGTGTAGATTTGATCAACCTTTGTGTATTTTTCTCCAAAAGTATAACAGTATTTTTGATAGACTTTTCACTAATACCTTCTTGCATGGGCCCCCAGTCCCCCCTGAGCCCCGTTGGGTCACCAGCATTGCCTTCTCGATTGAAATTGTATCTAACCAACAACAAAAATGTCTACAACCAAGTATTTGTAACAGAGATTTGTAATCCAATTGCCTCTCAGAGAACATGGTGAGCGTTACACATCATCGTCCCTATGACATCATCACATCCACAATCTGGAATAGAACAACTACCAGATTGTTGAACAGCACATTATCTGGGGAACCCAGTTTTAAAGCACTTTTATTTTGCACCCCGTGTTCATAACAACTGACTGCTGCATGACTGAAAAGGGTCGTACTAGTGCCAAGTAGCTGTAGAATACATGTTGCTTCTAGACACAATAAGGCAGTCTGGAAATGAATATGTTTACAACACGCTCTATGGACCACGCTGTGTCAAGACAGGGCTTTGCTACAGAGAAGGCACGTCTTCCATCTGCCCCAGTTTACAGTAGACTTCACCCCACACATAACAGTAGAGACGATGGAAATGCTAATCATTCATTGGCGGAAGAAAACTGGATGACCTAATCATGAGTTCATCCCACTCGTTTTGGAGAGATGACTCCTCTAACCTCTGCTAAGGTACATCCTGAGAAGGCCTACCTCTGACAGTGGTGTTATGATTCAAAGCATCTGATAGGTCATTGGCATCGTTAATGAAAGGTTGTGGAAGTAATATCTCACCTTAAGTTTTGACTTGAGTGCGGAGCGGATGTTTTGCTACAATGCCTCGTAGGTTCATTACCTCGACTGCACCTACTAGGGATGCACTTGTCGACACCGTTCCTCTGTTAGTAGGTGCAGAACACAGAATTTAAGGGGATTATTTTATCCATTTTAAGTCAGAAAACCAATTGGATTTCATTAATACTTCTTTTTTTTTTTTCTAGTGAGAAACTGGGTACTGTCTGGAGAAGACAAAATCCCCATTAGTTTTATATATTTTCAGCTTAATGTAAGTCTTGCATTCTAAGCTCTTTGTGCATCTTCTTTAGCGACATAGACATGTATGTTTAGTACTTGCTCATTACAGCCACCTCTGGGGAAAAGGTGAACAAAACAAAAATGGAATATTTACATTCATCCTTACACTATTTTATATAGCATGGAGTTGATCAACTACAGGGAGAATTGTATAAGAATATTCTTCAGAGAAAAAAAACGTAGCTTGTTTGTCACATATCTCACATGCAATCAGTTGCTGCAAAGTGACAGATTTGTGTATTGGTTGATCCAAAGAGATGACATAACAACACTCTTTACTCGTTGTACAGTACCATTGGATCTTTGACCTGTCGTGTACAGTACCATTGTATCTTTGACCTGTCGTGTACAGTACCATTGGATCTTTGACCTGTCATGTACAGTACCATTGTATCTTTGACCTGTCATGTGTTGTGTTGAAATGATTAAAAGACAAACCCACGGTTTCATACTTTGGTTGTAAGTTTTACTCCTTTGTCTTTTAAAAGGTTAGAACACAGAAAAGTGGAAATGGACTAAACAGACTCATGCTGAAAAAGGCAGTGCCTTCAGAAAGTATTCTCACCCCTTGACCTTTCCACATTTTGTTGTGTTACAGCCTGAATCGATACAATTTAGATTTTTTTGTCACTGGCCTACACATAATACCCATAATGTAAAAGTGGAATTATATTTTCAGAAATGTTTACAAATGAATTCAAAATTAAAATCATTATGTTACTTGTTAAGCAGATTTTTACTCCTGAACTTATTTAGGCTTGCTATAACAAAGGGGTTGAATACTTATTGACTCAAGACATTTCAGAGTTTCATTTTGAATTAATTTGTAAACATTTCTAAAAATATAATTCCACTTTGACACGTCACATAATATAAGTTGCATGTGTGCAATAATAGTGTTTAACTTAATTTTTGAATGTATATTAATTATGGATACCCATTAGCTGCTGCCAAGGCATGAATGATTTGTCCCAAATACAATGCTTTAATTTTTTGTAATATTTAGGACTAACTTATTCCTTGCCACCCATTCTGAAACTAACTGCAGCTCTTTGTTAAGTGTTGCAGTAGTAACCTCATCTCTGTAACCCACACGCACAATTATCTGTAAGGATCCTCAGTCGAGCATTGAATTTCAAACACAGATTCAACCACAAAGACCTGTGAGGTTTTCCAATGCCTCACAAAGGGCACCTATTGGTAGATGGGTAAAAAATAAAAAAGCAGACATTGAATATGGTGAAGTTATTATTATTTATTATTTATTTACACTTATTACACGTTGGATGGTGCATCAACACCCAGTCACTACAAAGATATAGGCGTCCTAACTCAGATGCTGGAGAGGAAGAAAATCGCTCAGGGATTTCACCATGAGGCCAATGGTGACTTTAAAAGAGTTAAGAGTTTAATGGCTTTGATAGAAAGAAAACTGAGGATGGATCAACAACATTGTAGTTACTCCATAATACTAACCTAATTGAGAGTGAAAAGAAGGAAGCCTGTACCGAATAAAAATATTCCAAAACATGCATCCTGTTTGCAATAAGGCACTAAAGTAAAACTGCAAACATTGTGGCAAAGAAATTAACTTTATGTCCTGAATACAAAGTGTTATGTTTGGGGCAAATCCAACACATCACGTCACTGAGTACCACTCTTCATATTTTCAAGCATGGTGGTGACTGCATCATGTTATGGGTTTGCTTGTCACTGGCAAGGACTGGGGAGTCTTTTGGGATAAAAAGAAACGGGATAGAGGTAAGCACAGGCAAAATCCCAGAGGAAAACCTGGTTCAGTCTGCTTTCCAACAGACACTGGGAGACAAATTCACCTTTCAGCAGGACAATAACTTAAAACACAAGGCCAAATATACACTGGAGTTGCTTACCAAGATGACATTGAATGTTCCTGAGTGGCCTCGTTAGTTTTGACTTACATTGGCTTGAAAATCTGTGGCCAGACTTGAAAATGGCTGTCTAGCAATTATCTACAACCAACTTGACAGAAATGTAAGAATTTTTTTTAAAGAATAATGTGCAAATATTGTACAATACAGGTGTGCAAAGCTCTTAATAGACTTACCCAGAAAGGCTCACAGCTGTAATCACTGCCAAAGGTGCTTCTACAAGGTATTGACTCAGTGGTGTGAATACTTATGTAAATTAGATATTTCTGTATTTCATTTAATACATTTGCAAACATTTCTAAATACATGTTTTCAGTTTGTCATTATGGGGTATATAGTGAGGAAAAAATTATCAATTTTGAATTCAAGCTGTGACACAACAACATGTGGAAAAAGTAAAAGGGGTATGAATACTTTCTGAAGGCACTGTACATGGGGCGGCGCACAATTGGCCCAGCGTTGTCCAGGGTAGGGGAGGGAATGGCCGGCAGGGATGTAGCTCAGTTGATAGAGCATGGCGTTTGCAACGCCAGGGTTGTGGGTTCGATTCCCACGGGGGGCAGTATAAAAAATAAATAAAAAATGTATTCACTAACTGTAAGTCGCTCTGGATAAGAGCGTCTGCTAAATGACTTAAATGTAGATGTAAATGTACATTTCTAGAGAGCCCTACACCGCATTGCTCTACACAGATGATTTGACAGACTGGACACCGCTAAGGGTCTTGTTACTGGAGCTGAGCCGAGCCATTGGACACCGTAATTACAGTATGATGTCATACACTATGTCGTCATACAGCTATATGCAGCTAGCCTATCCCTACGCTAATAGCAACACTAGCAAGTACACTTACAGGATACAGACTGTGCTATAACTCAAAAAAGAGAAACTCAAATATGGTTTTGATGCACAACGTGTAATCTGATACCAACCCTCAAGACACACAACCTAGAGACAACACAATGGCACTTCAGCAAGCATTACTCTGGCTTTATCTAGTGAATGAAAAATGAACACGCACAAAATCCCAACGTATCAGCACTTTAATTGTTTCATACATTATATAACTGGACATTCTGTAAAGAAAACGGAAAAAAAAAAAAAGTTCCTTAAAAACCATGCATTTGGCTAAAACAATGACATGATCTTTAAACATACAGTCAAGAGCCCCAAAACAGGAAAACAACGCGTTGTATTTACATACATAGTAGACACTCATTCACACACACACACGCATACGCATACATACATACACAGCTCATGTCAATCAAAAGCACATCTGTAGAAAATCTCTCCTGGAATTTGTTTGTTGGGCCCGGGTGAGGAAGTCTGTCTGTGGAGCAGTGAGAGCTGTCAGCTCAGGAATACCGTCAGACATCAGCAGCAGAGGGAGGACAATACTGATGGGATACTGTGGAGGTGAACGTGAGAGAGATGCAGAGATAAAGAAACTTTAAAGGGAGAGGGGAGACAGGAAGAGAGAAGTATGATTTATTCAGTGGTTCACTGTACTATCATTCACCCAGAATGGAGTCATTCCCCCCTCAGCACCGCTCCCCTTCCTTCTTCCAGTGCGGCGCTATCCCAACACCCTCCGCTGTGGAAGATCACACCTCCACCGGACTGTCTGTCCACATATTAGTTTCTACGCGCTTGATCAACAAAAAAACAGGTGAAGAAACTTGTGGGGTAACAATGTTGACCTGAAGGTTGTGTTCCTGAAAGCTCAGCCCTCAAATGTATTTAAACCTATTCCTGGCCTTAAAGGTCCATTGAGAAGTATTTTTTAGTGCAGGGCTAAGCTTCATCTGGGAAACTGGCCCATAGAATAACGTTTTATAGCCTGCGTTTACACATGCAGCACAATTCTGATAAAACATTTTTACACTTATTTGTCTTTTGACCAATCAGATCATCTTAGATAAAAACAAAATTGGGCTGCCTGTGTAAACGCAGCCATTGAGTAAAATATGTCCAAGATAGAAAGGTCTTTAATGTTTTGAATCCCCACCAGGTCAGTGTTTCAACACACAGGATCTCCACCTTCAGGGAAACTCCAGCTACAGGACGATGTGAACCCCCGGTAGGAAATTCTAACTCTGGGTAACAGAGCCGGTGTTTACACAGGCAGGCCAGTTCTGATCTTTTTCCACTAATTGGTCTTTTGACGAATCAGATCAGCTCTTTTGCCAATAATTGGGGAAAAGATCAGAATTGGGCTGCCTGTGCAAAGACAGCCAGAGAGTAAACCCAGTGAAGGATCAGCCCATTCAGACAATATACTTTTCCTATCGACTGAATATAAACCACATTGTCAATCTTGTACAGCACTGACTTGACCTGTTGTTTACGGGAAACACAACTGTCCTCCATTTAGAGGTTGTTTATGGGAAACACAACTGTCCTCCATTTAGAGGTTGTTTATGGGAAACACAACTGTCCTCCATTTAGAGGTTGTTTATGGGAAACACAACTGTACTCCATTTAGAGGTTGTTTATGGGAAACACAACTGTACTCCATTTAGATGCTCATTGACAGAACCCTGTGTTGCTAAGGCAATCCTAGTAGAGACATTGATGCTCAGGGATAACCGACACCGATAGATAACTTCTGTTAGAATAGCAGGTGTGTCTCATTGAACTAGGTGTTAAAATCAAAACATTATGAAACCAAAGATCATTCTCATCCTTTTCCAAAAAATGCATAGTTCAGTGAGACCGTGGAGCTGTTTACATTGGACACCATTACATTACAAGTCAAACATTTTAAACAAGTCGTGTTTCCTAGGCTAAAGCTCATAACTTATAAAGGTGATTTGAAGATAATGAGAAATACCACTTTTCATCCACATTTACTTTTGTTCCATTAACATTTCATATTTCAACCGCCTTAAGCCAACTTGGCTTCCCTAGCACATCAGATTAATTGATAATGGAAGTAGTATTTGCAGAGGAGAAATTGAGTTTATACTTCTACTCAGAAAATCTGTTACCTCAATGTGAGAGAATTCTTTTCAAGGAGATACATTTAGATTATGATTTTAGTTGTGGTTGAAATGGTCACTTCAGGACATGGAAACCACAGTAAAAATAACAGAATATTGTAATATCCTTCCTTGCCTGTTCCAATGTTAGATTTCCATTTCCAAGCTAAACAAAATACTTATTAGTGCCATTACCACAGTGTGACCTCCCAACCATCTTTTGATCATCTGGAATAAAGACTTTAAACTAAAATAACCTTACCACACACACACACACACACACACACACACACACACACTGAGAGACAGAGAGAGACTGACAGAGAGAGACAGAAAACGAGAGAGAAAGAGAGAGGTCAGACTAAAATATCTTACAGAGAACTGATATTAAAACGATAAAGTGAAGTTCTGAACCAATGCACTTCATTGAGTCCCCCTGGGCAACCCAGGCTTGTCCAACTCCAAAAGCAGACACTAAAACATACAGAGACTTTCAATTGACATGCTTTGGCCCATGTTGTGTCCAAGGTGAAACACAGTAGAAAAACATGGACTGTCCCAGAGGAACTCTGTCTCTGTGGACACCAATAACGGAGGGAGGGGGAGCGTTGAGCTAGCAGGCAGCGCCATCTTGCTGTTCTCTCCCCATGCCTGTGGGTGGCACTGTTCCACAAAACCCAATACACAGAAGTCAAGTGTTTGCTGGACATAAAGAAAACAAAAAATTAAAAATTAAAACGAACAAGAAAATGTGGCAACAAACAGCAGAAACAAACTCAGTCGATTTTGACGGCAGCGTAGATCTTCCGTATGAACATGTACGCTGCGTAAAAGCCGATTGTCCCCGTAAGGAGCCAGAAAGACAGGACCATGAGAGCCGTGTAACCAAAGTACAACAGGGAAGGGATAAACTCCACAATGTCCAGCTGCAAGACAGAAACACACGTTAGACAGCTACCACCCCAATCTAAGCATGCTAAGCAACCTTATTCAAAACGTCCCATCTCAATACGTCTTCGACGTTTACCTTGTTGACAAAGTAGAAAACGGCGTAAACAAGGACGTAGAAGGCTGAGCCCCCTGATACCAGGAAGGCCCTCCACCACCACCGGTAGTCCTGCAGGAGACACACTTTACACGTTGCTGTCATTGTAAATAAGAATTTTGTTCTTAACTGACTTGCCTAGTTAAATAAAAGGTTAAATAAAAAAGACAGACAGACAGTTTGTATGTCTGTGATGTCACAACTAGAGGGGCAGACTACCCATTATGCTACCAGACCTCCTGTCTTTTCTATCTGAACTACTGTGGTTGAGAACTTAATATTCACACACTCAATGCTTTTACTATGCAAAGCCCCATTTACACACCCACACAACTCACCTCTGCACAGAGCTGGAAGTAGACCATGACGATACTGATCTGGGAGCAGGACACCACCAGGATGATGAACACCAGGAAGAGGAAACCAAACAGGTAGTAGAACTGGTTCTCCCAGATGGCCTGCAGAGGGAGGACAGCTTACAGTCAGACAACCTGGGTTAGACTCAGAACACATACAGCAGAGACAACCTGGGTTAGACTCAGAACACATACAGCAGAGACAACCTGGGTTAGACTCAGAACACATACAGCAGAGACAACCTGGGTTAGACTCAGAACACATACAGCAGAGACAACCTGGGTTAGACTCAGAACACATACAGCAGAGACAACCTGGGTTAGACTCAGAACACATACAGCAGAGACAACATGGGTTAGACTCAGAACACATACAGCAGAGACAACCTGGGTTAGACTCAGAACACATACAGCAGAGACAACCTGGGTTAGACTCAGAACACATACAGCAGAGACAACCTGGGTTAGACTCAGAACACATACAGCAGAGACAACCTGGGTTAGACTCAGAACACATACAGCAGAGACAACCTGGGTTAGACTCAGAACACACAGCAGAGACAACCTGGGTTAGACTCAGAACACATACAGCAGAGACAACCTGAGTTAGACTCAGAACACATACAGCAGAGACAACCTGGGTTAGACTCAGAACACATACAGCAGAGACAACCTGGGTTAGACTCAGAACACATACAGCAGAGACAACCTGGGTTAGACTCAGAACACATACAGCAGAGACAACCTGGGTTAGACTCAGAACACATACAGCAGAGACAACCTGGGTTAGACTCAGAACACATACAGCAGAGACAACATGGGTTAGATTCAGAACACATACAGCAGAGACAACCTGGGTTAGACTCAGAACACATACAGCAGAGACAACCTGGGTTAGACTCAGAACACATACAGCAGAGACAACCTGGGTTAGACTCAGAACACATACAGCAGAGACAACCTGGGTTAGACTCAGAACACATACAGCAGAGACAACCTGGGTTAGACTCAGAACACATACAGCAGAGACAACCTGGGTTAGACTCAGAACACATACAGCAGAGACAACCTGGGTTAGACTCAGAACACATACAGCAGAGACAACCTGGGTTAGACTCAGAACACATACAGCAGAGACAACCTGGGTTAGACTCAGAACACATACAGCAGAGACAACATGGGTTAGATTCAGAACACATACAGCAGAGACAACCTGGGTTAGACTCAGAACACATACAGCAGAGACAACCTGGGTTAGACTCAGAACACATACAGCAGAGACAACCTGGGTTAGACTCAGAACACATACAGCAGAGACAACCTGGGTTAGACTCAGAACACATACAGCAGAGACAACCTGGGTTAGACTCAGAACACATACAGCAGAGACAACCTGGGTTAGACTCAGAATACATACAGCGGATCAGAGCCACGTACAGTGTGCAAACTTAGAAATGCCACGTTTAGAGCTGATTTGATTGCTTATTCTACGTGATACAATTTTCTTCTTAGGTCAGAGGCATGTTAGATGTACATAATATATTTATATCTGAACTTTTCACAACATTGAAAACAGCCCAGGTAGCAGATGATCAGCAGTACTGTACAGGTGTAATGGGAATATTTAAAGACGACTAAGTTCATATTTGATCAACACAATGTTTAACATATTTGGAGCGTCTGTAACACACCATTTCCAGTGTTCCATTTGTGACACTCAAGGTGCGGGTTACGGATCATTCTCATATCTGTTGACACCAGAGACTGGAGGTACAAGGACCCACTGATTATTCACCGTTGTGTTGATGACATTCTATGAACACTGTGCTATTCTGTAGCAGCTGGCAAAGTCACTGCCTTATAGGCTGGTGTTTAGAGAACATGTGCAGCTTTTTGATTAGGATATACACTAAAATCGGTCAAAAGTTTTAGAACACCTACTCATTCAACGGTTTTTCTTTATTTTTACTATTACTTTACTGCAGGGGTACTGGAGTGGTTGTATATACAGGTCAGTGTCAGTACCTTATTCAATGTGCAGGGGTACTGGAGTGGTTGTATATACAGGTCAGTATCAGTACCTTATTCAATGTGCAGGGGTACTGGAGCGGTTGTATATACAGGTCAGTGTCAGTACCTTATTCAATGTGCAGGGGTACTGGAGTGGTTGTATATACAGGTCAGTATCAGTACCTTATTCAATGTGCAGGGGTACTGGAGCGGTTGTATATACAGGTCAGTGTCAGTACCTTATTCAACGTGCAGGGGTACTGGAGTGGTTGTATATACAGGTCAGTACCTTATTCAATGTGCAGGGGTACTGGAGTGGTTGTACAGTGAGGGAAAAAAGTATTTGATCCCCTGCTGATTTTGTACGTTTGCCCACTGTCAAATAAATGATCAGTCTATAATTTTAATGGTAGGTTTATTTGAACAGTGAGAGACAGAATAACAACAACAAAAATCCAGAAAAACACATGTCAAAAATGTTAGAAATTGATTTGCATTTTAATGAGGGAAATAAGTATTTGACCCCCTCTCAATCAGAAAGATTTAAAGGGAGTGCTCCTAATCTCAGCTTGTTACCTGTATAAAAGACACCTGTCCACAGAAGCAATCAATCAATCAGATTCCAAACTCTCCACCATGGCCAATACCAAAGAGCTCTCCAAGGATGTCAGGGACAAGATTGTAGACCTACACAAGGCTGGAATGGGCTACAAGACCATCGCCAAGCAGCTTGGTGAGAAGGTGACAACAGTTGGTGCGATTATTCGCAAATGGAAGAAACACAAAACAACTGTCAATCTCCCTCGGCCTGGGGCTCGATGCAAGATCTCACCTCGTGGAGTTGCAATGATCATGAGAACGGTGAGGAATCAGCCCAGAACTACACGGGAGGATCTTGTCAATGATCTCAAGGCAGCTGGGACCATAGTCACCAAGAAAACAATTGGTAACACACTACGCCGTGAAGGACTGAAATCCTGCAGCGCCCGCAAGGTCCCCCTACTCAAGAAAGCACATATACAGGCCCGTCTGAAGTTTGCCAATGAACATTTGAATGATTCAGAGGAGAACTGGGTGAATGTGTTGTGGTCAGATGAAACCAAAATTGAGCTCTTTGGCATCAACTCAACTAAACTTATTTCCCTCATTAAAATGCAAATCAAATGCGTTTTTCTGGATTTTTTTGTTGTTATTCTGTCTCTCACTGTTCAAATAAACCTACCATTAAAATTATAGACTGATCATGTCTTTGTCAGTGGGCAAACGTACAAAATCAGCAGGGGATCAAATACTTTTTTCCCTCACTGTATATACAGGTCAGTGTCAGTACCTTTTCAATGTGCAGGGGTACTGGAGTGGTTGTATATACAGGTCAGTGTCAGTACCTTATTCAATGTGCAGGGGTACTGGAGTGGTTGTATATACAGGTCAGTGTCAGTACCTTATTCAATGTACAGGGGTACTGGAGTGGTTGTATATACAGGTCAGTGTCAGTACCTTATTCAATGTACGGGGTACTGGAGTGGTTGTATATACAGGTCAGTGTCAGTACCTTATTCAATGTGCAGGGGTACTGGAGTGGTTGTATATACAGGTCAGTATCAGTACCTTATTCAATGTGCAGGGATACTGGAGTGGTTGTATATACAGGTCAGTGTCAGTACCTTATTCAATGTGCAGGGGTACTGGAGTGGTTGTATGTACAGGTCAGTATCAGTACCTTATTCAATGTGCAGGGGTACTGGAGTGGTTGTTGTATATACAGGTCAGTGCCAGTACCTTATTCAATGTGCAGGGGTACTGGAGTGGTTGTATATACAGGTCAGTGTCAGTACCGTATTCAATGTGCAGGGGTACTGGAGTGGTTGTATATACAGTCGTGGTCAAAAGTTCTGAGAATGACACAAATATTAATTTTCACAAAGTCTGCTGCCTCAGTTTTTATGATGGCAATTTGCATATACTCCAGAATGTTATGAAGAGTGATCAGATGAATTGCAATTAATTGCAAAGTCCCTCTTTGCCATGAAAATTAACATAATCCCAAAAAAACATTTCCACTGCATTTCAGCCCTGCCACAAAAGGACCAGCTGACATCATGTCAGTGATTCTCTCGTTAACACAGGTGAGTGTGTTGAAGAGGACAAGGCTGGAGATCACTCTGTCATGCTGATTGAGTTAGAATAACAGACTGGAAGCTTTAAAAGGAGGGTGGTAGATGAAATCATTGTTCTTCCTCTGTTAACCATGGTTACCTGCAAGGAAACATGCCTTCATCATTGCTTTGCACAAAAAGGGCTTCACAGGCAAGGATATTGCTGCTAGTAAGATTGCACCTAAATCAACCATTTATCGGATCATCAAGAACTTCAAGGAGAGAGGTTCAATTGTTGTGAAGAAGGCTTCAGGGCGCCCAAGAAAGTCCAGCAAGCGCCAGGACCGTCTCCTAAAGTTGATTCAGCTGCGGGATCGGGGCACCACCAGTGCAGAGCTTGCTCAGGAATGGCAGCAGGCAGGTGTGAGTGCATCTGCACGCACAGTGAGGCAAAGACTTTTGGAGGATGGCCTGGTGTCAACAAGAAGGGCAGCGAGGAAGCCTCTTCTCTCCAGGAGAAACATCAGGGACAGACTGATATTCTGCAAAAGGAACAGGGATTGGACTACTGACGACTGGGGTAAAGTCATTTTCTCTGATGAATCCCCTTTCCGATTGTTTGGGGCATCCAGAAAAAAGCTTGTCCGGAGAAGACAAGGTGAGCGCTACCATCAGTCCTGTGTTATGCCAACAGTAAAGCATCCTGAGACTATTCATGTGTGGGGTTGCTTCTCAGCCAAGGGAGTGGGCTCACTCACAATTTTGCATCAATAAAGAATGGTACCAACACATCCTCCGAGAGCAACTTCTCCCAACCATCCAAGAACAGTTTGGTGACGAACAATGCCTTTTCCAGCATGATGGAGCACCTTGCCATAAGGCAAAAGTGATAACTAAGTGGCTCGGGGAACAAACCATCGACCTTTTGGGTCCATGGCCAGGAAACTCCCCAGACCTTAATCCCATTGAGAACTTGTGGTCAATCCTCAAGAGACGGGTGGACAAACAAAAACCCACAAATTCTGACAAACTCCAAGCATTGATTATGCAAGAATGGGCTCCCATCAGTCAGGATGTGGCCCAGAAGTTAATTGACAGCATGCCAGGGCGGATTGCAGAGGTCTTGAAAAAGAAGGGTCATCACTGCAAATATTGACACTCTGCATAAACTTAATGTAATTGTCAATAAAAGCCTTTGACACTTATGGAATGCTTGTAATTATACTTCAGTATACCATAGTAACATCTGACAAAAATATCTAATATCTACTTGTGTCATTCTCAAAATGTTTGACCACGACTGTACAGGTCAGTGTCAGCACCTTATTCAATGTGCAGGGGTACTGGAGTGGTTGTATATACAGGTCAGTGTCAGTACCTTATTCAATGTGCAGGGGTACTGGAGTGGTTGTATATACAGGTCAGTGTCAGTACCTTATTCAATGTGCAGGGGTACTGGAGTGATTGTATATACAGGTCAGTGTCAGTACCTTATTCAATGTGCAGGGGTACTGGAGTGGTTGGATATACAGGTCAGTGTCAGTACCTTATTCAATGTGCAGGGGTACTGGAGTGGTTGTATATACAGGTCAGTGTCAGTACCTTATTCAATGTGCAGGGGTACTGGAGTGGTTGTATATACAGGTCAGTGTCAGTACCTTATTCAATGTGCAGGGGTACTGGAGTGGTTGAGGTGGGTTTATACATAAAAAGTGACTTAGTAGTAAGATATACATTTATCTGAAAAGTGGTATATATAAATACTAATGGTAATATATACTGAACAAAAATATAAATGCAACATGTAAAGTGTTGTTCCCATGTTTCATGAGCTAAAATAAAAGAACCCCAAAATGTTCCATACTCACAAAAGGCTTATTTATCTCAAATGTTGTGCACATATTTGTTTACATCCCTGTTAGTGAGCATTTCTCATTTGCCAAGATAATCCATCCACCTGACAGGTGTGGCATATCAAGAAGCTGATTAAACAGCCTGATCATTAGACAGGTGCACCTTGTGCTGGGGACTATAAAAGGCCTCTAACATGTGCAGTTTTGTCACACAACAATGCCACAGATGTCTCAAGTTGAGGGAGCGTGCAATTGGCAAGCTGACTGCAGAAATATCCACCAGAACTGATGCCAGAGAATTGAATGTTCATTGCTCTACCATAAGCCGCCTCCAACAACGTTTTAGAGAATTTGGCAGTACGTCCATCCGGCCACACAACCGCAGACCACGTGTAACCACACCAGACCAGGACCTCCACATCCAGGTTCTTAGAACATTCCTAGTATTTCTCTGAAATAAAGCCCTTTTGTGGGGAAAGACTGATTCTGTTTGGCTGGGCCTGGCTCCCCAGTGGGTGGGCCTGGCTTCCAAGTGGGTGGGCCTATGACCTCCCATGCTCACCCATGGCTGCACCCCTGCCCAGTCATGTGAAATCCATAGATTAGGGCCTAATGAATTTATTTCAATTGATTGATTTCCTTATTAGGAACTGTACCTCAGTAAAATCGTTGACATTGTTGCATGTTGCGTTTATATTTTTGTTCAGTATACATGTAAAACAGGACTAATAGTGACCAGTAGCAGGAAATCAATAATCAAATGGACAGCGGTGTAATTGTAGTAATATATCTAATCAATAATCATTTTAGCAGCAGCGTAGATTGTGAGGTATGTGGGTGTAAGTGTGCGTAGATTGTGAGGTATGTGGGTGTAAGTGTGTGGCTTCAGTAATGGAGTGTGTGAGTGAGGGTGTAAGAAAGAGTGTGTGTGTGTATGTGTGTGTGTGTGTGTGTGTGTGTGCGCGAGTAAGAGTGACAGTGAAGGTGTGTGTGAGTGGGTAGTGACCTGTGGATGGGCATAGAGTTAATAGAGTTAGTGTGGACAGTCTGTGGGAGAGGGAGAGCAGTAGCTGTTAGCCATTTAACAGTCTTATGGCCAGGGGATTGAAGCTGTTTAGGAGTCTGTTTGTCTAAGCTTTGATGCACCGGTACCGCCTGCCGGAGAGGAGCATGGAGAACAGTCCATGTCTCAGGTGGCTGGAGTCTTTGCCAATTTTCAGGTCTTTCTCAGACACCACCTGGCATGTACGTCCTGAACGGCTGAGAGCTAACTGACAATGATGCACTGGGCCGTCCACACCACCCTCTGTAGGACCTTCCGGTCAAGGGCGGTGCAGTTGCCATACCAGACGGTGATACAACCAGTCAGTATGCTCTCAATGGCGCAGCTGTAAAAGTTCCTGAGGATCTGAGGGGCCATGCCAAATAGTTTCAGCCTCCTGAGGGAGAAGAGGTGCTGCCGTGCCCTTCTTCACAACTGTAGTGGTGTGAGAGGACCATGTTCAGCCCTCAGTGATGTGGACACCGAGGAACTTGAAGCTCTCGACCTTCTCCACTGTGGCCCCATCAATGTGGATTGGGGTGTGCACCCCCCTCCCCTGTTTCCTTTGGTCCACTATCAACTCCTAGGTCTTGCTAACATTAAAAGGGAGAAGTTGTTGTCCTGGCGCCACACTGCCAAGTCTCCGACCTCCTCCCTGTAAAGTGCCTGTGTCGTCAGCAAACTTGGAGTTGGGAGTGGTGCGGAGGAGGAGGCTAAGCACGAACCCCTGAAGGGCCCCCCGTGTTGAGGGTCAGCGTGGCGAAGGGGTTGTTGCCCGCTTACACCTCCTGAGGTCGGCCAATGAGGAAGTCCAGGATCCAGTTGCAGAGGGAGGTGTTCAGTCCCAGGGTCCTGAGCTTAGTGATGAGCTTGGATGGCACTTATGGTGTTGAACGCTAAGCTGTAGTCGATGAACAGCATTCTCACATAAGTGTTCCTTTTGTACAGGTGGGAGAGGGCAGTGGAGGACAATTGAGATGGCATCATCTGTAGATCTGTTGGGGCGGTATGCAAATTGAAGTGGGTCTAGGGTGTCAGGGAGGATGGAGTTGATGTGCCATGATCAGCCTTTCAAAGCACTTAATGATTGCGAATGCTACAGGTTGGTAGCCATTGTGGCAGGTAGCCTTTGAGTTCTTGGGGACAGGAATGATGGCGGTCAGCTTGTTGGGATTACAGACTGGGACAATGCTGATGCCTGCCAGCTGGTGAAGATGCCTGCCAGCTGGTGAAGATGCCTGCCAGCTGGTCTGCGCATGCTCTTGAGAACGCACCCTGGAATACTGTCCGGTCCCGTGGCCTTGCGAGTGTTGACCAGATAAAATACAAATAAAAATAATTTAGCAGACGATCTTATCCAGAGTGACTTATAGGAGCAATTAGGATTACGCGCCTTGCTCAAGGGCACAGACAGAATTTACCTAGTTGGCTCAGAGATTTGAACCAGCAACCTTTCGGTTACTGACAATGCTCTTAACCACTAGGCTACCTGCCGAGTCATGATCTGGGGGGACGAGGGACGGCCGTGATTGGGAGTCCCATAGGGCGGCGCACAATTGGCCCAGTGTCGTACGGGTTTGGCCGGTGTAGGCCATTATTGTAAATAAGAATTTGTTCTTAACTGACTTGCCTAGTTAAATAAAGGTTAAAAAAAAATCAACACCATTTGTTGTTGATGAAGAGACATACCCCTTCCCCTCTGGATTTCCCTGAATCCAATCTCCTGTCTGCTCGGTGAATGGAGATTCCATCGACTTCAGAAAAACATATTGCCGTTACGAGAGTCCCGTTGATAGCAAATCTGCGATCGGAGGTTATCCATTTTATTATCAAGTGACTGAATATTGTCTCAACAGTCTCAACAGGACGCCCGCTCTCCTGCCTTTTGTTTCGCCTGCGTTTCCTCTCGACTAGCCCAAAAGATTGGGTCAACGGTACACAAAGAAGCCAGGGCAGATGAGTCGAAGCCGGAATTGAGGTTAGTAACTGCCGATCTGATGTTCAAAAGTTATTGTCGATCATAAGAATTGATAGGGGATACATTTAGTTTATAAAGCTAAACGGGTCGGGGCATACATCATACAGTACGGTGGCATATTTACATAATATAAACACACTGGAATGATTTCTGATTGACTTTACCAACGACTGCTCTCCTTTATGTTCACCTGGAAATTCAAACAGCCTATAGGAGAGGACTTCTACTCACACTGAAGATGAAGAAGAGCTCAATGAACATGGCACCAAACGGTAGAATCCCAGCCATCAGAATTCTTTGGAAAGGGAAAAGAGAAAATGTATTAAAACACTGTTAATCCAAATGCAGTGTCTTAATGACTGTGTTCCATCAACTTCTATGACCGTGTATGAGAGGACGTTACACACAAAAGACGAGTTATACACTGATTGCTCCAGAGCAGAGCAGTAGGCAGGCTTGACAGGACACTCACCCCACAAACTTGTTCATGTACCAGCGCTGCTCGGGCACCTGGCGAGGGATCTGATTGGTGCGGACAGGGTTATCGTACGGCTGCTTGCGGAAGCCAAAGTAGTAGCCCAGGTACACCAGGGGCATGGAGATACCGAACCACATGCAGAGTAGAGCCAGCATGGTGGTGAAGGGGACCTGAGGAGGGGGGGTAGAAGACATCACTGATTGATATAGTCCATATACTGTGACATCTGTCCTTGTTCTGAGGGTGATAGACAATGTGTTGATGATATACAGTGGCTGTGTATTCAGTATCACTGTGTTCAATTGTAACGCATGTGGATTTTTACATGTTTTCTATGTCTCATGTGCTCCTCTGGTGCAAAACCAATTGCCCTCTCTGGGTCAAATAAAGTTGAAACTTGAACTTGATAAGCAGTGAGCCTATAGACAGTGAATGTGTGGATACGCAGTGAGCCTATAGACAGTGAATGTGTTGATATGCAGTGAGCCTATAGACAGTGAATGTGTGGATACGCAGTGAGCCTATAGACAGTGAATGTGTGGATACGCAGTGAGCCTATAGACAGTGAATGTGTTGATATGCAGTGAGCCTATAGACAGTGAATGTGTTGATATGCAGTGAGCCTATAGACAGTGAATGTGTGGATACGCAGTGAGCCTATAGACAGTGAATGTGTTGATATGCAGTGAGCCTATAGACAGTGAATGTGTGGATACGCAGTGAGCCTATAGACAGTGAATGTGTTGATATGCAGTGAGCCTATAGACAGTGAATGTGTTCATATGCAGTGAGCCTATAGACAGTGAATGTGTTGATATGCAGTGAGCCTAGAGACAGTGAATGTGTGGATACGCAGTGAGCCTATAGACAGTGAATGTGTGGATACGCAGTGAGCCTATAGACAGTGAATGTGTGGATACGCAGTGAGCCTATAGACAGTGAATGTGTGGATACGCAGTGAGCCTATAGACAGTGAATGTGTGGATACGCAGTGAGCCTATAGACAGTGAATGTGTGGATACGCAGTGAGCCTATAGACAGTGAATGTGTGGATACGCAGTGAGCCTATAGACAGTGAATGTGTTGATACGCAGTGAGCCTATAGACAGTGAATGTGTGGATACGCAGTGAGCCTATAGACAGTGAATGTGTGGATACGCAGTGAGCCTATAGACAGTGAATGTGTTGATACGCAGTGAGCCTATAGACAGTGAATGTGTGGATACGCAGTGAGCCTATAGACAGTGAATGTGTTGATACGCAGTGAGCCTATAGACAGTGAATGTGTTGATACGCAGTGAGCCTATAGACAGTGAATGTGTTGCTATGCAGTGAGCCTATAGACAGTGAATGTGTTGATACGCAGTGAGCCTATAGACAGTGAATGTGTGGATACGCAGTGAGCCTATAGACAGTGAATGTGTGGATACGCAGTGAGCCTATAGACAGTGAATGTGTTGATATGCAGTGAGCCTATAGACAGTGAATGTGTTGATATGCAGTGAGCCTATAGACAGTGAATGTGTTGATATGCAGTGAGCCTATAGACAGTGAATGTGTTGATATGCAGTGAGCCTATAGACAGTGAATGTGTTGATATGCAGTGAGCCTATAGACAGTGAATGTGTGGATACGCAGTGAGCCTATAGACAGTGAATGTGTGGATACGCAGTGAGCCTATAGACAGTGAATGTGTTGATATGCAGTGAGCCTATAGACAGTGAATGTGTGGATACGCAGTGAGCCTATAGACAGTGAATGTGTTGCTATGCAGTGAGCCTATAGACAGTGAATGTGTGGATACGCAGTGAGCCTATAGACAGTGAATGTGTGGATACGCAGTGAGCCTATAGACCAGGGATCTTCAACTAGATTCAGCCGCGGGCCGATTTCTTCTTGAGAGGATGGTCAGGGGGCCGGAACTTAATTACAAATCATTTGTATACTGCAAATTGACCGCAAGAAAGCCCAAACAGATAACATTGAACTAAAACATAATTTAAAACCTTGCTTACATTTGTATACAATCACGTACACCGAGTGTACAAACATTAGGAACACCTTCCAAATATTGAGTTGCATCCCCCCCTTTTGCCTTCAGAACAGCCTAAATTAATCGAGGCATGGACTCTACAAGGTGTTGAAAGTGTTCCACAGGGATGCTGGCCCATGTTGACTCCAATGCTTCCTACAGTTGTATCAAGTTGGCTGGATGTCCTTTGGGTGGTGGACCATTCTTCACACACACAGGAAATTGTTGAGCGTGAAAAACCCAGCAACGTTGCAGTTCTTGACACACTCAATCTAGTGCGCCTGGCACCTACAACCATACCCCCTTCAAAGGGACTTAAATATTTTGTCTTGCCCATTCACCCTCTGAATGGCACACACACACAATCCGTCTCAGTTGTCTAAAGGCTTAAAAATCCTTCTTTAACCTGTCTCCTCTTCATCTACACTGATTGAAGTGGATTTAACAGGTGACATCAATAAGGGATCATAGCTTTCACCTGGATTCACCTGGTCAGTCTATGACATGAAAAGAGTTCTTAATGTTTTGTATAGTCAGTGTATCTCTCTCTATTAAGCTTGGGAATACTTTGGAACATATTTCCAATATTTAAAAAAATCACTAGCTGATTTGCTGGGGTTTTTACAGTATTTTATGTCCAATAATTAAAAACGAAATCACCCGTGGGCCACCAGTTGAGGAACCCTGCTATAGATAGTGAATGTGTTGATGTTATTAGTCACCGACCGATATGGTATATTTGGGTCCGTTACCGATACCAATTTTAGGGAGGTATCAGATTACCGATATATCGTTTTCTAGAGGTGGAATGAAAAACATACCTTTTTTTACACAAATAATGAACAGATACTCTAAATGATGATATCTTACCTAAATATTTAAATTAATATTAATTTAAGAGCATTGTTGTTTACAGGATATCCACCAAAAAGCAACTATATCTTCTATAAATACGACAGTAAATACAAAACTTGTTTGGTTTACCTTGGGTGCAACTTGTCTATGTATGGCGTGTCTATGTATGGCGTGTCTATGTATGGCGTGTCTATGTATGGCGTGTCTATGTATGGCGTGTCTATGTATGGCGTGTCTATGTATGGCAGTGGATAAGAAGTATGCAAAAGTGTTTGTGCTAAACCACCACAAGGGATGGCTGGATGAATCAATTAAACTTTTGTCTCAAAGTCAATCAGACTTCACAAGTTCACAGTACATCACTGGGGCCGAGCTTCCTGCCATCCAGGACCTCTATACCTGGCGGTGTCAGAGGAAGGCCCTCAAAATTGCCAAAGACTCCAGCCACCCTAGTCATAGACTGTTCTCTCTGCTACCGCACGGCAAGCGGTACCGGCGCACCAAGTCTAGGTACAAAAGGCTTCTTAACAGCTTCTGGACTACAGGGGAAAAAAAGAGGACTGAGCACGCCCCCATTCTCATCGACGGGCTGTAGTGGAACTGGTTGAGAGCTTCAAGTTTCTTGGTGTCCACATCACCAACGAACTATCATGGCCCAAACACACCAAGACAGTCGTGAAGAGGGCACGACAAAGCCTACTCCCCCTCAGGGAGACTGAAAAGACTTGGCATGGGTCCTCAGATCCTCAAAACGTTCTACAGCTGCACCATCGAGAGCATCCTGACTGGTTGCATCACCGCCTGGTACGGCAACTGCTCGGCCTTCGACCGCAATGCACTACAGAGGGTAGTGCGTACGGCCCAGTACATCACCGGGGCCAAGCTTCCTGCCATCCAGGACCTCTATACCAGGCGGTGTCAGAGGAAGGCCCTAAAAATTGTCAAAGACTCCAGCCACCCTAGTCATAGACTGTTCTCTCTGCTACCGCACGGCAAGCGGTACCGGAGTGCCAAGTCTAGGTCCAAAAGACTTCTCAACAGCTTCTACCCCCAAGCCATAAGACTCCTGAACAGCTAATCATGGCTACCCGGACTATTTGCTCTTTTATTTTAACTTTAGTTTATTTAGTAAATATTTTCTTAACTCTTATTTTTCTTAAAACTGCAATGTTGGTTAAGGGCTTGTCAGTAAGCATTTCACGGTAAGGTCTACACCTGTTGTATTCGGCGCACGCGACAAATGAAATTTGATTTGACATTCCGTTCGTAATGTCACCACTAGGTTTCAGCGTTTGCCTTGAGTAGATCTACTACAGTGTTTACAACGGTCAAAGGTCATGTAAACAAACACTTTGTGGCAACCTGTGAAAAGCACAAGCTAGCTGTTCATTACGACAATGTTTTCCTCACAGAAACCATATGCACATTACACTGTTATTCAATTTCAACTTCAACTGGCTGATGTGCCGACGACTGAAAACGCTTATGCAGGCAAATACTTAAGGCACTGGTTTAGCTAGCTAGCTAACGTTAGCTACTTATCTCATCATGAATGCAAGCACATGGCCTGAATGATCGATCTGCACCAAATGTTTTGTTTTTTTGCAGATTGCATACTTCGGAAAACTAACTACATAAGCTCACTAGCTAACATAAATGGGCCCAGACAGCAACGGTGTTATTTTTGTATCAAGGACGAGTGTTCACTTTGGCGACAGTCCACCGTTTACACATAAGTAGCACAGATTGCTAGCTAAGCTAGAAACTACCTTGCTGGCTAGACAACTAAGTTTACTACCTTGCTGGCTAGCTAGCCAGCTAAGGTTAATTAAGTGAGAATGTGATGACAGGGTTGCTTGCTTGGTGAAGTGTACTTTTGATTATTTACTTATTCAAATATATGCTGGCTGTGGCAAGCTACTAACCGTCAAACCACCATGCCTACTCTCTCAGGTTGTGACCTAGGGCTGAATGATGTTCAATGAGCAGCTCATTTAGCTGCTTCTTAAGGCAACCAATAATACATCGGCCGATAGTATGGTCAACGGATTTATCAGTCGGGCTCTAGATGTTATACAGTAAGCCTATTGATAGTAAATGTGTTGATGTTGGGTTGCCAGGTCTAGCTAAAATGTCTAACTCAATTCCACTGGTACAGGTCTGATATACCATGGCTTTCAACCAATCAGCATTCACAGGGCTCAAACCACAGTTTATAATTGTAAATAAATCCCGTTTGTGCATGTGCATAACTATAGATAAATCCGACAGGAGAGTTTGAGTGATGAAAGTTGGACAGAGGATCTCGAAATCTCTGTGCAAGAAACACTTGGACGAACTTAAAAAAAAAAACGAATGTTAGGATATTTTCTGGTAATTATGCCGTTATTATGTGCCAGATGTTAAGACTACAAACCGTTATAAAATGGCCAGATGTTAAGACTGCAAACATTATAAATGGCCTATTTGCGAGATTGGCTTCTTATTTCAATAGGCATAGGCTACTGACTAAAATCTGGAATTATAATTGCAATTCAACGTTGCCATGGTTTGCTGAGGTAGATGCAAGTAGCCCATAGCCCCTGATAGGCCAACATCTAATTTCAGGGAAAAGTCCACAATGAAACTGACATTAAATGTGGGGAATGATACATTTGCGATAGAGCTGTGACAATGATCACAATTGATAACTTCCAATATAATTGACTAAACATGGCCATTAACAATAGCATAATAACACAACGTTACAACAGACTGAGTTATAGGCTATTTATTCCATCTGTTTGCCAGCTCCAGGTAGGCTACGCAAGTGGCACAAATTGATTTGCATTGACTCCAGCGATATCGTCATTTCAACATACTGTTTTTTTACGTATCAAATGGTAGGCTACAGTTGCCTAAAATGGCATAGAAATTAATAGCCTACTTGGATGGCCAACAGACGCAAATGTAGCCTATCATTCTACACATTCAATGTCACTTTCATCGTGGACTTTTTCCCCCATAACACAAGCGCACGAGGGAGTTCCATAACTTCCATTTCAAAATGTCCACTCGCGCAGCGCTCCAGACCCTAGAACTGAGCATGAGTAAAACCCTTCGCTTGATACGGTATATCCATGAGAAAAGTCGACATTAGAACGCAGTTTACTTTAAAACCACCTCTGAGCGAATGTATCTAAAGCGCTCTAGTGTGCCTAAAGTCCTTTTCCAATGCTTTGTCGCCGTTATCAGTTCTAGCGCGTGAATATGTTTTAATGGAAAAAGGCTGTCTAAATGATGACCAATCTAAATAGTCTACCTGCAACTGGTAAAACAGTTGTCACGACGTGCGCCGCGTGTGATGCTGTGTTTCCGTGACTCAGCTGCAGCACTCTCACACCCCCCCCCCCCCCAGCACGCGGCCCGCCTGTTGCCCATCCCTGCTATAGATAGTGAATGTGTTGATGTGAGCCTATAAATAGTGAATGTGTTGATGTTGTTATACAGTGAGCATATAGACTGAATGTGTTGATATACAGAGAGTCCGTGTGTAGGAGAATAGCTAGCTCACTGCTCCAGACGAGTGCTCTCCCCAGATGAAACAGTTGAGAACGAAGCAGATGCAGAACACCACGGCAGGGTACAGAGTGGCCGTCTGCAGGCAGAACAGAAACACACAGTCACATGAATAGTAGGCAACAACAGGACACTAAGTTTGATTAGAAAAAAAATATGCCATTAGTCATTGATAGCATTCGTTTGAAATACTCACACAGAAAGCTCCCTTCTTCCACCGATGGCCTTTCAGCGTGCGGTAGAGCCTGCCAGCAAAGTATCCACCGAACACACTGGAAGAGAAAACCCAGTCATACTGATGCCTCTCCCACAGTTTACAGACAGCAGACAGAGGCCCAATCCCAAATGGACCCCTACGCCCTATGCGCCCTCCTTATGTCTCTGGCCCAATCCCAAATGGACCCCTACGCCCTATGCGCCCTCCTTATGTCTCTGGCCCAATCCCAAATGGATCCCTACGCCCTATTTACTTGTGGAGATTTGAGAGGATTTGTCAGGTGTAAGCAATATGGTAATCGCTGCACCATGCCCTTTGATAGGCTTGGTGGAAGTTTCACCATATTGCTTATACTGATCAAATACTCTCAGATCTCCACAAGTGCATAGGGTGTAGGGGTCCATTTGGGATTGGGCCAGAGACATAAGGAGGGCGCATAGGGTGTAGGGGTCCATTTGGGATTGGGCCAGAGACATAAGGAGGGCGCATAGGGTGTAGGGGTCCATTTGGGATTGGGCCAGAGACATAAGGAGGGCGCATAGGGTGTAGGGGTCCATTTGGGATTGGGCCAGAGACATAAGGAGGGCGCATAGGGTGTAGGGGTCCATTTGGGATTGGGCCAGAGACATAAGGAGGGCGCATAGGGTGTAGGGGTCCATTTGGGATTGGGCCAGAGACATAAGGAGGGCGCATAGGGTGTAGGGGTCCATTTGGGATTGGGCCAGAGACATAAGGAGGGTGACTCTCTCTCGTCTTACCCCATGAACATGAACAGGAAGCAGGCAGTGGTCATCAGCGCCCCTCTACTGGAAGGAGACAGCATCCCCAACATGGCCACGACTACAGGACAGATAAAACACAGCAGCTTCAGCCCCGTGTCACAGTGACACAATACCACGCTTTCATCTCCAGTTGTGGTGGATGGACCATATCCAAAGATTACAATTCCCTGATGAAAATGGCAGAGTGCTTTTGAAACGAGGTTCTAGAAGTCTGTTTACAGCACACTCACAGATAACGATGAGGATCATGCAGAAGAGCTGTATGCCTGAGCCCAGCAGAGAGCTGAGGATCATGGGATACTGTGGAGGTCTGAACACGTCACCATGGACATTCTTCCAGCCTGACTCCTCCATGGTGTCCTCCTAGCGAAGATTGGCATTAGTCAAGATATTTTACAGACACACTACCCACATGAATTCACACAACATGAAGAAGCAAATACTCTTCTTTAGAGGGTGAACACATGCCACATTTTAAATCCTAATCTCTTCAGTCACACTTATGTAAATGAGACTCTCCCTCCAGCTGCAGCCACACACACACACAAAGTGCTGTCAAATGCCAAAGCCACGTCATATTTAGCAGAGTAAGTGGGGTCTCTTACTATGTCATCCTCTCTGTTGTAGTTGGCGATGTCCTTCCTCAAGGTCCTGATGATGATCATACTGAGGATGCCAGACAGGAAGAAGACCACCACCACTGAGTTGACGATGGAGAACCAGTGGATCTGCACGTCACTCATGGTCAGGTAGGTGTCCCAGCGGGATGCCCACTTCACCTGGCTCTCCTACCGGGGAGAGACAAACAGGGGGTCAAGTCGGGCAATTTATATTTCTTTAGGCAGAGTCCCAATGAGACCAAGGTCTCTTTGTCTCAAGAACCTTGCATTAGAAGACCAGCTATTACAAAATCAAGGCAGGAGCCTAGCAAACAAAGAAAATTATACCAAAAAACATCTTAAATAACCACATTCCACAGTGAAGAGGTCCTCTATCAACAATGTACCAGCCAAGTCAAGTCCCATTCTATTTAAAGTGCATCCCAACACTTTACAGAGAACAACTCTAAATATTTGACGTGAACATGAAGAGAAGGTCCGTGACACTTACCTCCCAGCGGACGGAGTAGGTGAAGAGAACCTCATTCTCCTTGGAGGGGTCAATCTCCTGAGGAGCGGAGTTAGTGGCCTCAGGCAGGGTACACGCCCCCTTATCATCAGCCTTCAGGTCTGCAGAGGGATCCAGACAGACAGAGACAATTAACAAATAGGAGGAGGAGGATTGAAACGCACTGTATTTTCTAACGCTTGTCACTGTGTTTATTGGGCTGGAATGAACCGTTTCTACCTCAGACAGGACAGGGCGCTGTGTAACTGGGGAACCACCTCAACTTACCCTCCACCTTGACACTCTGGGGAACCACCTCAAAACGTACAACTCTGTAGTTGTGCTCCTCCTCCTCCTCCACCTTCTCCTTGTGGTAGTAGATGATGAAGGACAGGTGGTTGTGTAGGTAGAACTATAGTAGAGAGAGACAACAGAATGTAGGACAGGTGGTTGTGTAGGTAGAACTATAGTAGAGAGAGACAACAGAATGTAGGACAGGTAGATGTGTAGGTAGAACTATAGTAGAGAGAGACAACAGAATGTAGGACAGGTGGTTATGTAGGTAGAACTATAGTAGAGAGAGACAACAGAATGTAGGACAGGTAGATGTGTAGGTAGAACTATAGTAGAGAGACAACAGAATGTAGGACAGGTAGATGTGTAGGTAGAACTATAGTAGAGAGAGACAACAGAATGTAGGACAGGTAGATGTGTAGGTAGAACTATAGTAGAGAGAGACAACAGAATGTAGGACAGGTAGATGTGTAGGTAGAACTATAGTAGAGAGAGACAACAGAATGTAGGACAGGTGGTTATGTAGGTAGAACTATAGTAGAGAGAGACAACAGAATGTAGGACAGGTAGATGTGTAGGTAGAACTATAGTAGAGAGAGACAACAGAATGTAGGACAGGTAGATGTGTAGGTAGAACTATAGTAGAGAGAGACAACAGAATGTAGGACAGGTAGATGTGTAGGTAGAACTATAGTAGAGAGAGACAACAGAATGTAGGACAGGTAGATGTGTAGGTAGAACTATAGTAGAGAGAGACAACAGAATGTAGGACAGGTAGATGTGTAGGTAGAACTATAGTAGAGAGAGACAACAGAATGTAGGACAGGTAGATGTGTAGGTAGAACTATAGTAGAGAGAGACAACAGAATGTAGGACAGGTAGATGTGTAGGTAGAACTATAGTAGAGAGAGACAACAGAATGTAGGACAGGTAGATGTGTAGGTAGAACTATAGTAGAGAGAGACAACAGAATGTAGGACAGGTAGATGTGTAGGTAGAACTATAGTAGAGAGAGACAACAGAATGTAGGACAGGTAGATGTGTAGGTAGAACTATAGTAGAGAGAGACAACAGAATGTAGGACAGGTGGATGTGTAGGTAGAACTATAGTAGAGAGAGACAACAGAATGTAGGACAGGTAGATGTGTAGGTAGAACTATAGTAGAGAGAGACAACAGAATGTAGGACAGGTAGAAGTGTAGGTAGAACTATAGTAGAGAGAGACAACAGAATGTAGGACAGGTAGAAGTGTAGGTAGAACTATAGTAGAGAGAGACAACAGAATGTAGGACAGGTAGATGTGTAGGTAGAACTATAGTAGAGAGAGACAACAGAATTTAGGACAGGTGGTTGTGTAGGTAGAACTATAGTAGAGAGATACAACAGAATGTAGGACAGGTAGAAGTGTAGGTAGAACTATAGTAGAGAGAGACAACAGAATGTAGGACAGGTGGTTGTGTAGGTAGAACTATAGTAGAGAGAGACAACAGAATGTAGGACAGGTAGATGTGTAGGTAGAACTATAGTAGAGAGAGACAACAGAATGTAGGACAGGTAGATGTGTAGGTAGAACTATAGTAGAGAGAGACAACAGAATGTAGGACAGGTAGATGTGTAGGTAGAACTATAGTAGAGAGAGACAACAGAATGTAGGACAGGTAGATGTGTAGGTAGAACTATAGTAGAGAGAGACAACAGAATGTAGGACAGGTAGATGTGTAGGTAGAACTATAGTAGAGAGAGACAACAGAATGCAAAGGTTCATACCTTAAAGATAACTCTACAGGACAACAAGAGCTGTTATATAATAGACACAAGAGTCAGAGTTCCCACTCCCCTAATCTCATACGGATGTGTCCATACTCTCTCTCCATGCTTTAGCTAGGCCCTGGTAAGGAGGTTCTGTACCTTGCCGTTGTCAGTGAAGCCTAGTCTGTAGCCATGTTCAAACTGAACACCCTTCACCACATCCTTCTCCTCCTCAGCCCCTGCCTCTCTGTTGGGGTAGAACTCCAGCCGAGTGGCCACTGGGAGGTTGTCTGCAATGCTGACGGAGTTTATAGGGAGGATTAACATGGAGCCTATAGCAGCATTTTACCTGATTAATGTTACCTGATTAATGGAGAGAGAGAGAGAGAGTAATGAGGAAAGGAAGGAGGGCACTCACAGGTGAACATAGTACTCCTCCAGGATGCGCTCAGCCACCAGCTTGCTCTGCTGCACGCTGAGTTTCAGCTTGGCACAAACCACCTCACACTTCCTGTCCTGGGTCATGAGAACCGAGTAGGGGGTGTTGACAATACGGTCCCCGCGTAGCACCTCCCCTGCACACACACACAGTGAATGACAATGTAAGTATGAGTTCCTGGTGTGTGCCTTTAGGTGCAACAGCTTATTATGAATCACATACAAAGACAACACAAATCAATGCATTACAACACAGTACACAAGGAAACACTGTAAACCTTCCAAATAACGACAAGACGCATAGAACAACACTTCTGCATGAGAGGAGAGCAGAGGGAGTGGCTTACTTACCCAGGTTCTCTGCTTTGTAGACCACTTTATCAGGCTGACAGAAGGGCAGGGAATAGTATTCATAGGGAAGCTGAGTCCGGGAGCTGGTCAGCTTCACGGCCTGGGGGAAATCAATGTGCCCATTCATTTGAGTGACTGACTGACTGACCTGCCAACCGTATGCCAACAGGCTACACAAACAATACTAGTATCCACCTCAGCCTGCCTTGGAAAACCTTGGAGCTAACAAGCTTTTGTCCATCTATCAAGCTTAGGCTTTAACACAGTTCAATCATACCCAGAAAACAAAACAATGCTAACTTAGTAAATCCACAAAGAGCCAAGGCATGGCACACAGCCAAAAGAGTTGCGTATTAGATACCCGATTAAGCAGAAGAGGGCTAGAACTAAGCCAAAGGTATGGTTGTTTAGCTTACCTTAATCTCTACAGCACTGTTCTGGTGGAAGTTCATTGGAGCAACTCCAGGCACGTAAAAGGGCTGGACCCCTCCGGGCAACATGGACAACAGCAGAAGGGCCAACCACGTCTCCTTCAACACAAACACAACCAACAATCAATGGACTAGTTGGTCAATCTATAAAAAGCCCCTTTTGGATTTGAACAAAATGTTTGCCCCTGGCAGAAGAGGTCAGAAAGTGACTTTTTGGACCTGAATACCAAAACATTCAGTAGATAGGGTTGCTCAAAGTTCACTCATTTGAATTCAAATTGAACGACCCTGTCGCCACATACCCACTTTAGACATTCAGAAATCAATGGAAAGTGGAGATGCCTTTGGGGTATGTAAAGGTGAGACTCATGTTTCACCCTGAGAGAGAGAGGGGCCATGATGGTAATCAAATCCAAATTTAGTAGCCTTCTTGGCACACACAGTACAATCCAAGATGGCTTGATGACTTAAACAACACTTTGAGACACTGTACTTTTATCTAACCAGTCACAAAGGACAGACTGCATGTCTATACAACCCAATGATTGTATAGGAACACCCCTAACATTTGAACAGGATCATGTAGAATATTTACTGTATGCTTAAGGGTGTTATATTAACAAAATTGCATGTCAAATATTAGAACAATAGATCATTTTACAGAGTGAGAGATAGGCTATCACCCTTTCACTTACAGAGAGAACACACAATTTAGCGAGCCCTTCCACTAAACTAATGTCACACCAGTCGAGCTTGATTTTCCTTTCCTGTGTGGAGTGCTTGCTTACACAACCACTTGCCATTAAGGTATAACCAAAACCATACCATACATATTGCATTGTTCTGGGGATGGGTCTGGAAGGGGGGGGGACGACAGTGTCTGACAGACCTTAACACAGTGAAACATTAACACAGTGAAAAGAGGGACAGTGTCTGACAGACCAACCAACCTGCACATGTCCTCTATATTGTTATTGTTCAATGGTTATTTTGACCCTTGGTTATTGTTGTTACTGTTGTCCCGTTGACAATATTGATTATTATTATTTTAATTATGTTAATATTGTAAATATCCAAAGTAAGCTTGGGCAATATGTACATTGTTACGTCAATTGAATTGAAAAGGTACATGTTGATGATGAATACAACAGCAGCCCAATGTATCATATCAATCTCGTCTCAAATGAATAATGAGTTATCTACCTCTGTATACAAATGAGTGCATGAAAACATCTCCACACTGATAATAGCTAGCGGTTATATAAAATAGATGGTTGAGACATGTCGACTAAGCAACTGCAGCTAGATAGTTAACTGTTACTCCAAGAAAGGAGATGATTTGGTTAAGATTATAGATAGCTACTCTAAAAAAAAAAGGAGATTGCTAGATCATCTTTGGTTAAGCTTATAGAATACATAAATCAACCCGGAAATGCATAGCTAGCTAGTTGCCAGCCACATACTAGTTAGCGAGCGTTAGCTAACATTAACCATCTAGCTAACGTTACCTAGTTAAACTGGCCCCTTTTGTCTGTGCTCTTGTCCTCGAACTAGTTAGTTAACACATAAAAACGAGTTAGCAAGCTACCTATGCTTCGCATTACCAGTACAACATTTAGCAAGTGTATAACTTTACGTAGCTAATGTTAGATAAAGATGATTGAGTAAACTAACGTCATCTAGCTAGGCAAGTTAGAGAACGATAGTTGTGTGTTGTTGGCTGGCCAGCTAACGTTAGCCTAGCTACGCCAAAAGGACTACGCTGTCACAATGAATGAGATAACTAGCTTCATTCAATTAGCAGTCGAGCTGTAATTGAAATACATATAATTTTTTTATCCACATACAGAGTAAGAACTAGGTAACTAGCTAGTTAGGCACATTCTTTTATTGTTTTGCTAAGCTGACATCTAACTAGTTAGCACCAGCTGACATTAGTGACAAGTTGTCTTGGCTGGCTAGCGTCGTCAACATCTCCTGCCTGCTGCACCATTGACAAACCAATGTAGAAAGACAGCGCTTATTAATGCCGTTAAATCATTACTTTAAATGTCACTTGATAAAGTGAGTCGTATATTAATATTAACACAACTACATGCTTCTAGTTGAAGGTAGACAGTGATAGCGGACAGATGTTTGGAGAACAAGAGTTTCTTCGTGCCCACTTACCATCGCCGCGGTCGCCATCTTGAATACACGTGTCATTCGTAATGTCACGTGAAGAAACTGGTACCTCATCCATATTCAACAGCAAAATGTGTTAGTGCCAGCTAGTCAGTTAGTGTTCTTGTTCTTGTTCTGTGGGTTTGATGGCGGACTACAACCCAAAAAGGTGTATTGCCGCCACGAACTGAACAGGTTGAAACCAAAACAAGGTAAAAAGAAAATCCATATGTAATAGGGAAAATAACTTAATCCACCCAAATAAAAAGTGTACATTGACAAAACAAAACTCCCACTTTTTCCTTCTTTAAAATCTCCAAGCTCTAGGGCCTGAGAGGGTGGTGCGGCTTGTGACAATATTCCATGTAACGCCTTTGTAATCTTTCAGCCCCAGGAACCGCTCTGCCACATCCACAATGATTTATATCTTCCTGGACCTTCTCTCCACCTTGGCAGTGCCATTAATCACCATAGCTATAAAGGCCACAAAGTCCACCTACTTAACCTTTAAAATGTCAGGATCCTGCTGGTGAAAGGCAACCCCTGCAGCCTGCAGTGAAGGCCTATCCACCACCATGGACTCTTCAGGTGCCACCGACATGGCCCGCTACCAAGGACTGTGGGCTCTCCTTCTCCGTGGCCGACGTGAGTAAGACATTTAAGCGTGTTAACCCTCGCAAGGCTGCCAGCCCAGACGGCATCCCTAGCCGCGTCATCAAGCATGCGCTGGAGTGTTTACGGACATATTCAATCTCTCCCTATCCCAGTCTGCTGTCCCCACTTGCTTCAAGATGTCAACCATTGTTACTGTACCCAAGAAAGCAAAGGTAACTCAACTAAATGACTATCTCCCCGTAGCTCTCACTTCTGTCATAATGAACTGCTTTGAGAGGCTAGTTAAGGATCATATCACCTCTACCTTACCTGAGACCCTAGACCCACTTAAATTTGCTTACCGCCCCAATAGATCCACAGACGATGCAATAATAATAATAATATGCCATTTAGCAGACGCTTTTATCCAAAGCGACTTACAGTCATGCGTGCATAATTTTTTTTGTGTATGGGTGGTCCCGGGGATCGAACCCACTACCTTGGCGTTACAAGCGCCATGCTCTACCAGCTGAGCTACAGAGGACCACTCAATCGCCATCGCACTGCACACTGCCCTATCCCATCTGGACAAAAGGAATACCTATGTAAGAATGCTGTTCATTGACTATAGCTCAGCATTCAACACCATAGTACCCTCCAAGCTCATCATTAAGCTTGGGGCCCTGGGTCTGAACCCCGCCCTGTGCAACTGGGTCCTGGACTTCCTGACGGGCCGCCCCCAGGTGGTGAAGATAGGAAACAACACCTCCACTTCGCTGATCCTCAACACAGGGGCCCCACAAGCGTGCGTGCTCAGCCCCCTCCTGTACTCTCTGTTATCCCATGACTGCGTGGTCACACACGCCTCCAACTCAATCATCAAGTTTGCAGACGACTCAACAGTAGTAGGCTTGATTACCAACAATGACGAGACTACCTACAGAGAGGAGGTGAAGGCCCTGGGAGTGTGGTGCCAGGAAAATAACCTCTCCCACAATGTCGACAAAACAAAGGAGCTGATCGTGGACTTCAGGAAACAGCAGAGGGAGCACGCCCCCCTCCACATCGACGGGACCGCTGTGGAGCAGTTGGAAAGCTTCAAGTTCCTCAGCGTACACATCACTGACGGTCTGAAATGGTCCACCCACACAGACAGTGTGGTGAAGAAGGCGCAACAGCACCTAAAACCCTCACAAACTTTTAGAGATGCACAATTTAGAGCATCCTGTCGGGCTGTATCACCGCCTGGTACGGTAACTGCACCGCCCGCAACCGCAGGGCTCTTCAGAGGGTGGTGCGGTCTGCCCAACGCATCACCGGGGGCAAACTACCTGCCCTCCAGGACACCTACAGCACCCGATGTCACAGGAAGGCCAAAAAGATAATCAAGGACAACAACCACCCGAGCCACTGCTTGTTCACCCCGCTATCATCCAGAAGGCGAGGTCAGTACAGGTGCATCAAAGCTGGGACCGAGAGTCTGAAAAACAGCTTCTATCTCAAGGCCATCAGACTGTTAAATAGCCATCACTAGGAGGCGTTTACCCGGTTATGTAACCCTGCACCTTAGAGGCTGCTGCCCCATATACATAGACTTGAAATCACTTGCCACTTTAATAATGGAACACTAGCCACTCTAATAATGTTTACATATTTTTGCTTTACTCATCTCATATGTGTATACTGTATTCTATTCTACTGTATTTTAGTCTATGCCACTCTGACATTGCTCATCCTAATATTTCTATATTCCTTAATTCCATTATTTTACTTTTAGATTGTGTGTATTGTTGTGAATTGTTAGATATACTGCACTGTTGGAGCTAGAAACAAGCATTTCGCTACACCCGCAACAACATCTGCTAAACATGCGTATGTGACAAATAAAATGTGTTTTGATTTGATTTGCACCATTCAAACCCTCAACCCTTTTAACAGCTGCTGCATATGAAATGCTCTGGACAGCCCTGACTTTGGCCACCTCATTCTCTTTCACCCTTGTTGGACATTCCAAAGACGTGGCTTCATGATTCCCACCACAATTGCAACATGTCACATTTTCATCACTTTAATAACACATGATATTATCTTTTCCACAACTTGGACATCTCGGCTTCTCCCTTCTGCAAACACTTGAAACATGACCAAAAGCTTTACAATGATCACACTGCATTGGTCTTGGGATAAATGCTCTGACTCTGTAGTTAATATACCCTAACTGCACTTGAGTAGGGAGAGACTCCATATCAAAAAACCAAAGAACAGATAGACTCTTCACTTTTTCTTCATTCACCACACGATTCATCCGACGAGCATCAATCACTCCAGGAATATTTTTTATCTCTTCAGCATCAACTTCCCACGAGACTCCAGATATAACTGGATATAACTTTCGAAACAAAGCCTCCTTCACTCATGCTGCCAAACATGCCCTCGTAAAACTGACTATCCTACCGATCCTTGACTTCTGCGATGTCATTTACAAAATAGCCTCCAACACTCTACTCAGCAAATTGGATGTAGACTATCACAGTGTCATTCGTTTTGTCACCAAAGCCCCATATACTACCCACCACTGTGACCTGTACGCTCTTGTTGGCTGGCCCTCACTACATATTCGTCGCCAAACCCACTGGCTCCAGGTCATCTATAAATCACTGCTAGGCAAATCTCCGCCTTATCTTAGCTCATTGGTCACCATAGCAACACCCACCCGTAGTCTGCGCTCCAGCAGGTATATCTCACTGGTCATCCCCAAAGCCAACACCTCCTATGGCCGCCATTCCTTCCAGTTCTCTGCTGCCAATGACTGGAACGAACTGCAAAAATCTCTGAAGCTGGAGACTCTTATCTCCCTCACTAACTTTAAGCATCAGTTGTCAGAGCACCTTACTGATCACTGCACCTGTACACAGCCCATCTGAAATTAGCCCACCCAACTACCTCATCCCCATATTGTTATTTATTTTGCTCATTTGCACCCCAGTATCTCTATTTGCACATCATCTCTTGCACATCTATCATTCCAGTGTTAATACTAATTGTAATTATTTTGCACTATGGCCTATTTATTGCCTTACCCCCATAACTTGCTACATTTGCACACACTGTATATATATTTTCTGCTGTATTTTTGACTTTATGTTTTGTTTTACCCCATATGTAACTCTGTGTTGTTGCTGTTGTTATCGCACTGCTTTGCTTTATCTTGGCCAGGTCGCAGTTGTAAATGAGAACTTGTTCTCAACTGGCTTACCTGGTTAAATAAAGGTGAAATAAAAAATAAAAATAAAATAACCCCTTGAGGTGTGCTCTATTCCTAAGCGACACACACGACACGTCAAACTTATCAATTCGGGTGAGACACAACACACGTTCCTTCTGATCTGCAGATGCACAAAAAAATCAAAACAAGCCCGCCTCTCGTGATTCTCACAGCCTTCACTCTACCCAGAACTCTCTCCACCAGTTTGAATATCTCAAATATTTTCCTCAAGATTGGTAATTCGATCAGCTGCTCCTCATTAACAAACCGTCCTCCTACTAGATACGAAGGAACATGCTCATCACTGTACCCTACTTGGCTCCGTTTTCCGTTATTTTGGACAATACTCCAATTCTCATTGATTCTACTGCCATACACGTGGTCTGCGGTTGTGAGGCTGGCTGGACCTACTGCCAAATTCTCTAAAACAACATTCTTGTAACGATCCCGGCTGTCTGAGTCGGGTCCTGGTCGTAATCTCCAGTTTCCCGAGGGTTCGGGAACGCTCCGGGGAGCGCTCTGGTTTCCGCACCTGCTTCCCATTAGCAATCTGCACACCTGGGCCTAATCAGCACCTTTCTTAGGCTCTGGCCCAACATCCAGTTCCTGCCGGATCGTTAGCCATGAACAGTAGGTGTTCTGTGTATCAGTTTAGAGCGTTCTAGCGTGAGTTTTGTTATTTTGTACTTTGTTGAGTTTTTGTGTTCTTACCTCCGTTTTTGTTCCACCTGCAGTCACACGTCCGGAACCTTCACCCCACCTCTGCCTGATGGTCGGCGGCTGCCGAGCCATCACTGGACCCAGTACTGCACCCCCAACTACTCAACCACGCCGCCCGCTCTGTCCCTGGATTATACTGCACCTTTTGTCGTATCTAATAAACCCTCACCTTCGTTCAACTCTCCTTGTCCTGGTCTGCTTTTGGGTTCTGGCTGAGGGAACTGTGACAGAACGATCCGGCCAAATATGAACCCAGCGGACCTGGACTCTGTTCGCCATGCCATTACCCAGCAGGAGAAGATGTTGGGCCATCATAGCATGGTACTACAGGAGATCGCGTTGTCAGTTCGGAACCTTTCTACCGGCCTGACGGAGGTCCAGAACCAACGCCAGTGTCCGGTGGAGGACTCACTACCGGTTTCACCCATTTCGCCTGCCGCTTCTGAAGTTGTGTCCCTCCGTGAGCCCAAGGTTCCGACGCCGGATAAGTATGAGGGGAGCTGGGAAGATGCCGTTCCTTCCTTATGCAGTGTGGATTAGTGTTCGATCTACAGCCCTACTCTTATGCCACTGACAAGGCTAGGATAGCCTTTTGATTGAGTTGCTGCGTGGTCGAGCGCTGGAGTGGGCTTCAGCCGTTTGGGAACGACAGGATCCCTGCATGGCTTCATACCAGGGGTTCACGGCCGAGATGAGGAAGCTCTTCGACCATTCCGTCCGAGGGAGGGACGCAGCTAGGCGTCTGTTTTCTCTTCACCAAGGAACTCGCAGCGTGGCCGACTTCGTGATCGAGTTCAAGACGTTGGCTGTGGAGAGTGGGTGGAACGAGGAGTCTTTGCAAGCGGCCTTTTACCAGGGCCTGTCGGAGCAGCTCAAGGATGAGTTGATCTCCTATCCGGAGCCTAGTGACCTGGACAGCTTGGTAGCCTTGTCTATTCGGGTGGATAATCGAGTCCGAGAGCGAAGGAGGGAGAAGCAATGGGGTCCGTCCAATCGATCAGCTTCTCAGTTCCCAGTCGGATCGGGTGGTGGACCAGAACACGTCGATCATTCTCCACCACTAAGGATTAGTGGAGAGGACCTCTCTCCCGATTCTGAACCCATGCAAGTGGGGCGGCACGGGTTAACCAAGGAGGAGCGTCAACATAGACGTAAGACCAACTGCTGCCTCTACTGTGGTCGCTCGGGACATTACATCTCCACTTGTTCCCGGCGGTCGTCAAACTGCCCGGCTCGCTAAAGTTGGGAGGACTTTTAGCGAGCCAGTTTCAACCTCTCAGTACCTCTGTCAGACCCCGCTTCCCGGCTACCCTTGTGAACAGGAATCAGAGCTTAGCGCTTAACGCTTTTATCGATTCAGGTGCCGATGGAAGCTTTCTTGATGCCGAGTTGGTGGAACAGCTGGGGCTTTCCAAGGAGCAATTGCCGGAAGCCATTGAAGCGACCACTCTGAACGGCAGTAGTCTGGCACGTATCACGATGAGGACTGAACCGGTTAAGATGCGGTTGTCGGGGAATCATTCGGAGATGATTTCATTTTTCATTCTGCCGTCTTCCCATGTTCCTCTGGTCCTTGGATACCCCTGGCTGAAGGAACACAATCCCACGTTCGATTGGGCGACGGGCAAGGTAACGAGTTGGAGCCTTGATTGTCATGCTAACTGTCTCAAGACTGCCTGCCCCCATTCGGTTCCCAGTCAGGTGATTGAGGCTAAACCCCCAGATTTGTCCCTGGTTCCCGAGACATATCACGATTTGGGGGAAGTTTTCAGTAAGCAGAAGGCTCTGTCACTTCCTCCCCACCGACCATATGATTGTGCCATCAACCTGGTTCCTGGAGCTGTCTACCCCAAGGGAAGGTTATACAGTATCTCCCGACCTGAACGTGAGGCGTTGGAGACCTACATCAAGGAGTCCCTAGCTGCTGGTCTCGTTCGGTCCCTCGTCATCACCCCTGGGGGCAGGATTCTTCTTTGTGGGAAAGAAGGATGGCTCTCTTCGACCGTGTATTGATTATCGGGGGTTGAATGACATCACGGTCAAGAACAAGTATCCCCTGCCCTTGATGAGTTCTGCCTTCGACTCCTTACAGGGTGCTACGGTGTTCACCAAGCTAGACCTACGCAATGCGTATCACCTGGTCCGGATCAGAGAGGGGGACGAGTGGTTGACGGGTTTCAATACACCGATGGGTCACTTCGAGTATCAGGTGATGCCGTTTGGACTGACCAATGCTCCAGCGGTATTCCAGAGTATGGTGAACGACGTCCTGAGAGATATGATCGGTCTCTTCGTGTTTGTTTACCTGGATGACATTCTGATCTTCTCGAAGGAACCTTCCGACCACGTCCAGCATGTCCGGCAGGTTCTGCAGCGATTGTTGGAGAATCGCCTGTTCGTGAAGGCCGAGAAGTGCGAGTTTCACGCCCACACTACATCCTTTCTCGGGTACATCATCTCCAGGGGTGAGATTAGGATGGATCAGGAGAAGGTTAGAGCGGTTCTGGAATGGGTCCAGCCCGGTACGAGATTGCAACTCCAGAGATTTTTGGGGTTTGCGAATTTCTACCGCAGATTCATCCGGGATTACAGCCGTGTGGCCGCTCCGTTAACTGCCTTGACTTCCAGTATCAGGACCTTCAAGTGGAATCCGGAGGCGGATCGAGCGTTTCTGGATTTGAAGAGGCGATTCACCAACGCACCGATTCTCTCTCAACCGGACACGGCCCGTCAGTTCGTCGTTGAAGTGGACGCGTCTGATGTGGGAGTTGGCGCCATCCTGTCGCAGCGATGCTCCACGGACAGTAAACTCCATCCCTGCGCCTACTACTCTCGTCGCCTTTCGCCTGCAGAGAGGAATTACGATGTGGGTAACCGGGAGCTTCTCGCGGTGAAACTTGCCTTGGAGGAGTGGCGCCACTGGTTGGAGGGCGGAGCAACCGTTTATTGTCTGGACTGACCACAAGAATCTTGCTTACATGCAATCGGCTAAACGTCTCAACTCCCGTCAGGCCAGGTGGGCGTTGTTTTTCGGACGATTCAAGTTTGCCCTGACGTTCGACCTGGATCTAAGAACGGCAAGGCGGACGCCTTGTCCCGGATGTTCTCCAAGACGGAGGAGAGTGGGTCCAAGACCGAGACTATTCTCCCCCGGAACTGCGTCGTGGGAGCAGTGATGTGGAAGATTGAGGAGGAGGTGCTGGCGGCCCTTCGGACTCAGCCCGGTCCCGGTAACGGTCCACCCGGTCGGTTGTTTGTGCCTGAGTCGGTTCGTCCCGCTGTCCTCAAATGGTCCCACGCCAGCAAGATGGCTTGTCACCCCGGCGTGGCTCGGACTATGGCGTTTCTTCGCAGACGTTTTTGGTGGCCTGCCATGGCCGAGGATACTCGGGGTTTTGTTGCTGCCTGTCCAGTGTGTGCGCAGAATAAGAGTACCAATCGGCCCAGCTCTGGACTACTTCACCCCCTTCCTATTCCCCGGCGTCCATGGTCGCATCTGGCCCTGGACTTCGTCACGGGGTTGCCCGCTTCTGAGGGGAACACGGTCGTTCTGACTATCGTGGACAGATTCAGCAAGTTCGCCCACTTTGTGCCTATTGCCAAGCTTCCCTCTGCCTCGGAGACGTCCGAGATCCTGGTTAGGGAGGTTTTCAGGGTCCACGGTTTGCCCAGTGATATCGTTTCCGACCGTGGCCCTCAGTTTACCTCTGCTGTCTGGAAGTCCTTCTGTTTGGCCATTGGAGCTACAGTCAGTCTCACATCTGGTTTTCACCCCCAATCCAATGGTCAGGCGGAGAGAGCCAACCAGAAGATGGAATCCACGCTACGCTGTCTGGTCTCTTCCAACCCCACCTCCTGGGCCTCTCAGTTGCCTTGGGTTGAGTATGCCCACAATACTCTCCCTACATCTGCCACTGGGATGTCTCCCTTCCAGTGCCTGTATGGCTACCAACCTCCCCTGTTCCCTTCTCAGGAGAAGGAGCTCTCAGTGCCTTCTGTTCAGGCCCATATTCGGCGTTGCCACCGGACCTGGCATCGGGCCAGAAAGGCACTCCTTAGAGGTTCGGACCGGTATCAGCTCCAGGCGAATCGTCGCCGGATCCCCGCTCCCACCTATACCATCGGAGATAGGGTTTGGTTGGCCACACGGGATCTTCCGTTACGGACTGAGTCTAGGAAGTTGTTACCGAGTTTATTGGTCCGTTTGTGGTGGAGAAGGTGATCAATCCAGTGGCAGTGCGACTCAGACTACCGAGGACGCTCAGAGTCCATCCCACCTTTCATGTCTCCTGCCTCAAGCCTGTCTTCCTCAGTCCTCTGTTGCCTCCTCCGCCTCCTCCTCCTCCTCCTCGGATGATCGGAGGTGGTCCTGCCTACACGGTGCGTCGCATTATGGATTCCAGACGGCGGGGCCGGGGTTTCCAGTATCTCGTGGACTGGGAGGGTATGGTCCTGAAGAGAGGAGTTGGATTCCGCGGCGACAGGTCCTAGATGCGGATCTCATCAGGGACTTTTACCGCCTCCATCCTGGCGCTCCGGGGAGTCCGCCCGGTGGCGTTCGTCGGAGGGGGTACTGTAACGATCCCGGCTGTCTGAGTCGGGTCCTGGTCGTAATCTCCAGTTTCCCGAGGGTTCGGGAACGCTCCGGGAGCGCTCTGGTTTCCGCACCTGCTTCCCATTAGCAATCTGCACACCTGGGCCTAATCAGCACCTTTCTTAGGCTCTGGCCCAACATCCAGTTCCTGCCGGATCGTTAGCCATGAACAGTAGGTGTTCTGTGTATCAGTTTAGAGCGTTCTAGCGTGAGTTTTGTTATTTTGTACTTTGTTGAGTTTTTGTGTTCTTACCTCCGTTTTTGTTCCACCTGCAGTCACACGTCCGGAACCTTCACCCCACCTCTGCCTGATGGTCGGCGGCTGCCGAGCCATCACTGGACCCAGTACTGCACCCCCAACTACTCAACCACGCCGCCCGCTCTGTCCCTGGATTATACTGCACCTTTTGTCGTATCTAATAAACCCTCACCTTCGTTCAACTCTCCTTGTCCTGGTCTGCTTTTGGGTTCTGGCTGAGGGAACTGTGACAATTCTAGGCGGCTTATGGTAGAGAAATGAACATTAAATTCTCTGACAACAGCTCTGGTGGACATTCCTGCAGTCAGCATGCCAATTGCACGCTCCCTCAAAACTTGAGACATCTGTGGCATTGTGTTGGGTGACAAAACTGCACATTTTAGAGTGATCTTTTATTGTCCCCAGCACAAGGTGCACCTGTGTAATGATCATGCTGTTTAATCAGCTTCTTGATATGCCACACCTGTCAGGTGGATGAATTATCTTGACAAAGGAGATATGCTCACTAACAGGGATGTAAACAAATTTGTGCAAAAAAATTTGAGAGAAATAAGCTTTTTGTGCATAAGGAACATTTCTTGGATGTTTTATTTTAGCTCATGAAACATGGGACCAACACTTTTCATGTTGCGTTTATATTTTTGTTTTGTGTATATCTGTTCAAAATGTGTTTGTATTTAGAATTAAAAAAATATACACTGCTCAAAAAAATAAAGGGAACACTTAAACAACACAATGTAACTCCAAGTCAATCACACTTCTGTGAAATCAAACTGTTCACATAGGAAGCATCACTGATTGACAATAAATTTCACATGCTGTTGTGCAAATGTATTGGACAACAGGTGGATATTATAGGCAATTAGCAAGACACCCCCAATAAAGAAGTGGTTCTGCAGGTGGTGACCACAGACCACTTCTCAGTTCCTATGCTTCCTGGCTGATGTTTTGGTCACTTTTGAATGCTGGCGGTGCTTTCACTCTAGTGGTAGCATGAGACGGAGTCTACAACCCACACAAGTGGCTCAGGTAGTGCAGCTCATCCAGGATGGCACATCAATGCGAGCTGTGGCAAGAAGGTTTGCTGTGTCTGTCAGCGTAGTGTCCAGAGCATGGAGGCGCTACCAGGAGACAGGCCAGTACATCAGGAGACGTGGAGGAGGCCGTAGGAGGGCAACAACCCAGCAGCAGGACCGCTACCTCCGTCTTTGTGCAAGGAGGAGCAGGAGGAGCACTGCCAGAGCCCTGCAAAATGACCTCCAGCAGGCCACAAATGTGCATGTGTCTGCTCAAACGGTCAGAAACAGACTCCATGAGGGTTGTATGAGGGCCCGACGTCCACAGGTGGGGGTTGTGCTTACAGCCCAACACCGTGCAGGACGTTTGGCATTTGCCAGAGAACATCAAGATTGGCAAATTCGCCACTGGCGCCCTGTGCTCTTCACAGATGAAAGCAGGTTCACACTGCACATGTGACAGACGTGACAGAGTCTGGAGACGCCGTGGAGAACGTTCTGCTGCCTGCAACATCCTCCAGCATGACCGGTTTGGCGGTGGGTCAGTCATGGTGTGGGGTGGCATTTCTTTGGGGGGCCGCACAGCCCTCCATGTGCTCGCCAGAGGTAGCCTGACTGCCATTAGGTACCGAGATGAGATCCTCAGACCCCTTGTGAGACCATATGCTGGTGCGGTTGGCCCTGGGTTCCTCCTAATGCAAGACAATGCTAGACCTCATGTGGCTGGAGTGTGTCAGCAGTTCCTGCAAGAGGAAGGCATTGATGCTATGGACTGGCCCGCCCGTTCCCCAGACCTGAATCCAATTGAGCACATCTGGGACATCATGTCTCGCTCCATCCACCAACGCCACGTTACACCACAGACTGTCCAGGAGTTGGCGGATGCTTTAGTCCAGGTCTGGGAGGAGATCCCTCAGGAGACCATCCGCCACCTCATCAGGAGCATGCCCAGGCGTTGTAGGGAGGTCATACAGGCACGTGGAGGCCACACACACTACTGAGCCTCATTTTGACTTGTTTTAAGGACATTACATCAAAGTTGGATCAGCCTGTAGTGTTGTTTTCCACTTTAATTTTGAGGGTGACTCCAAATCCAGACCTCCATGGGTTGATACATTTGATTTCCATTGATCATTTTTGTGTGATTTTGTTGTCAGCACATTCAACTATGTAAAGAAAAAAAGTATTTAATAAGATTATTTCGTTCATTCAGATCTAGGATGTGTTGTTTAAGTGTTCCCTTTATTTTTTTTGAGCAGTGTATATATTAATTGAAGTCATTCTTTTTTTTACTTCAAGCAGGTTGTTATAAAATCAGATAAAATCTCTTTCATATCATGATTCATACAGTGAGAAATCTGACAGATTTAGTCTTTACTCTTATACAAAACGTCCTCAATTTGATGTAGGCTAGAATTACAATATGATGACCACAATATGATTTTATTCATTCATTTTATTCAACATAACCTTTAAGTCATTGCACTTACAAGCGCCTATAAGAAAATATCAAAATTCATTTGGTTAAGAAATGCATTATTCATATAAAAACATATATCCCGTATTCAACATTCAATGTATTCAAGTCAATTGTTATGGTATCTACCTCAATGCACAAATTATTCAGCCATGTTAGACAAATGATGACAGTGGCCTACATAGAAAACAAGAAAACATGCAAGCAACATCTAATTTTACTCGTGTAAAAATGTCACATCCCCGTCACAGTTTTCTCACATTATTCCCTTGCGTAGTCTACATATACATTTAGTATAGAGGACTGACAAACAAGTAGGTTCCTCTCTGATAAAATAAATTAAGCCCCTTACCACATAGGCAAACAATGTTTTAAAGTGAACAGATTATACTTTTGCACTCCAGTGCTTATTCAGTGAATTATAGTTACAATGGTCTATGCCAGAATATAAATGGCCTTTTCCAATATATGCACTGGGCATAGGAAATCCACAATAAAAAAGACTGCAATTTTGCTATTTTTTATTTTATTTCTGGCCACTCATATATTTTGCTATTGTGAAATTCCTATGTATATGCTCAGCAGGAAATGTCAATTAAATATAAATAAAGTACAATTCTGAAACGCATCACAGTGTGCCATGTCATGAATCGCTGTAATTCATTTGTTAGGTCATCACTCATAAAGCTACAGTAAATGCCATATTTCATAAGGAACCGTCTAAAAACATGTTCAGAACCCCCTTTTTTCCTCTGTAGGTTTGTCTGTAGGCTACTCTAGGAGTATGAGAGGATGCTATGTATCTGCCTAGATCTTTCTGTCTGGCTCAAGGCTGTTGCTGGTACTGGCTCTCTGTTGCCGTGTAGAAATCCTCCAGGACACTCTGCAGGTACTCAAAGGTTGGACGGTCCTCGGGCTTGTTCTTCCAGCACTCCAACATGACGTCATAGAGCTCCTGGGGACAGCTGTCGGTGCGCTGCATGCGGTAGCCTCTCTCCAGGGAGCGGATCACTTCTGGGTTCGTCATCCCTAGATGACAGAGCCAGCACAGAAGCACATCATTATAAGGGGGGGGGGGAAGAGGGTGAACCTTACACTTTATTCATTTCATTCATCATTCAATTAACATACAGTACAAGTACAGCAGAGTACATGTTCTCATTCAGGTCCTCTGACCTGGATATGGTGTGCGTCCATAGCTGATGATCTCAGTCAGTAGGATGCCAAAGGACCAGACGTCTGATTTGATGGTGAAGGAGCCGTAGTTGATTGCCTCCGGGGCCGTCCACTTGATGGGGAACTTTGCTCCTGTTAGGGAACAACAGTATGCTTTCTTACTGTACGTCTGCTGCCCCCTGCTGGCACTGAAATATATTACAGCAGCTTGTCTCAACATATTGCTTTCTACTCAAACCATGTCACTCATTCACTTCAACACACTTTCCTCTGACACAATGATATCTTTCCCTTCTGATACAATCATGGCTCTCACTTCCTTGTTCCAACTCTGACTTCCCTCACTAATTGTTGTTCCAAACCACACCCCGATCTGAAAGCCTTCTAACTTTACTCTGATGTACTAATATTTGTTAACTCAGCTGTCATGTCACAGTCATTTGAATCCATTATGTGGCACAGACATGTTCCTCAAGTGGATAATGCCAGATGCTGATATTACCTTCCCTGGCTGTGTACTCATTGTCCTCAATGATTCGGGCGAGGCCAAAGTCAGCGATCTTGCACACCAGAGCCTTGGAGACCAGGATGTTGGCGGCTCGCAGGTCCCGGTGGATATAGTTCCTCTGCTCGATGTAGGCCATACCTTCTGCAATCTATGGACAAAGACATGGTTGGATGTGCGCAGACAGCAGGAAAGGTGGTCCTCCAGAAGCAGGAGCATGGGGGGTTTCTAATAATTCATCTCCCAAGTGCTCTCAATGATTTATTGTGCAATATATATATTGTTTTCAAGTATAGTTTCTAAAGCCTCCCCTTAGGTTCTGCTACGGGATAATAAAATAAGCAGTTAAAAATTATGATAACGATAGCTATACTGGGACCATCTGGGTCCCTTTAAACTTCCAACTACCATCAGGCTTTATCATTCATCTCTCATCCCCTCTCCCTCTCTCACTCCTTCTATCGTTCTTCCTGTCTTTCTTTCTTTCTTTCTTTCTTTCTTTCTTTCTTTCTTTCTTTCTTTCTTTCTTTCTTTCTTTCTTTCTTTCTTTCTTTCTTTTTTTTTTTCTCTCTCACACGGGTATATAGACACAAACTGACTGACATATTCAATCCATATCTCTAAAGTTCAGTGCTATAGCGCTATTCAAATTTAAAGGCAACGTTCCCGTGTTGGTGGAGACCGCGTTCACTGTAAACGCTGCATATGTCGGCTCAATCGGAAATAACCTTTACATTTCTGTCGCAACTAGATAAGCCTTATCTGTGTACCAATCTCAGTGGAATAATTTAACATAAATCATAGCAGATTTAAATCTGACAATGTCTTCCTGTTCCCTTCTCTTTAAATTATCCTCTCTCTTTCTGTAATTCGACTCCTCATATTCCATTTCAGTATCTTTCAAAAAAAAAATATTCTCTCACCTCACTTCACTCTAAAATCTACATACAACAGATGGCATAAACATACACGCTCACAGATAAGCATGCGTTCATAAGTTCTGCTTTACTGTTAATAAGTTCCTTATTGCCTCTGTTTATCTGCAGCAACAGGTGTACAAATGGAAATACTGTATGATCGGGTTTCAAACTGAAATGTTGGATTGTGTTGTGTCCAATACTGTCAAAAATAATTTCACATCACAATATTGTTGAACAGCAAACATTGGCGTGAAGAATTTTGGTTTAGAAACACGTTCTGCCACACACCTTCTTCTGCCAAGCTAAATACAGGATTTGAATATTGAAATGCTGCCTACAATAGGAAAAACATAGAACAAAGGCATGAAACAGAAGAGCATCCAAATGAGTGGCTTGCTATTGTCAGTCACTGGGCATAACAAGACCAAAGCATTCTCCTTTTTCTTTGGTTCTGGTGTTAGTGTCACACTTTTCCCTTCTACCACAGTAGAAGACTGGAAGAATATAAACAGTAGAACACTGGAAGAATATAAAACCATACAATTCAACAAAATCCAAACTGACAGTTTAACTTTGACATAACTGAATCTCACCTGTGCTGAGAAATCAATGAGTTTGGGGAGTTGAACACGGTTCCCCTCGTCACTCTTCAAGAAGTCAAGCAAACTGCCTAAACACACACACACACACGCACGCACGCACGCACGCACGCACCCACACACACACACACACACACACACACACACACACACACACACACACACACACACACACACACACACACACACACACACACACACACACACACACAAGCACACACATGCACAGAAAAGCACACACAAAAATAGTAAATGACAGAGATACACTGATGTATCGTAATGTAAATGTATATAAAATATCAAACGGGTGTACACACCCTTCTCCATGTACTCTGTGATGATGTAGATGGGTTCCTCTTTGGTAACCACAGCGTTCAGACGGACCAGCTTGTCGTGCTGCAGAGCCTTCATCAGGTTAGCCTCGTCCAGGAAAGCCTCCACAGACATGGTGCCAGGCTTCATGGTCTTCACTGCCACCTTAGTGTGCTTGTTGTATGTAGCTACAGAAAAAGACACAAAGCAAACCACATTACCTATGCTAGCTCAGTTTACAGCTCCACCAAGCAAGATGTTTTCAGAATACATATCAACTTATACTGATCTCCCAGTATTGGTCTGAACGTAACCTTCTCAGAATGACCGAGTAAGAACTTTAAATGACATGGAGCTCACCCATCCAGACCTCTCCAAACTGGCCAGCCCCGAGCCTCCTGTCCAGTTTGAGGGAATCCCGAGGGATCTCCCAGGCATCCTTCTCCCAGGGCTTCTGGGGCTTGGGACTGAGGCAGGGGCTGGTCAAGGCCTGACACAGACCGTCTCCCTGCTCTGTAGGAAACAAACACATCCAGTAAGACATCCACACCCAAAGCTCTGAATCCTACAGGACATTTAATACCATTAGCTGAATGTATCATTGAACTGTACATAGCACACATTAATAAACCCATAGAAAGTCAGTACTGCTGGAGGCCAAGTACACGATTTGTCCGTTTTCAGAACAGGCAGCCAGCAGAGGGGGCTGTTCATCTCCAACGTCCACAATCAACTTTAGTAGCAGTGGACACTAGTGCCTTCAAATTCAGAGCCAGTTCCACTGCTATATTTCACTGATTTAGACCTGGGACACCAGGTGGGTGCAAGTAACTATCAGGTAGAACAGAAAACCAGCAGTACTCCGGACCTCGTAGGGCAGTGTTTCTTTTAATCCTGGTCCTGGGGACCTCAGGGGGTGAACCTTTTTGGCGTTTTCCCTAGCACTACACGCCTGATTCAAATAATCAAAGCTTGATGATGAGTTGATTATTTGAATTAGGTGTGTAGTGCTAGGGCAAAGAACAAAAATGTGCACCCCTTGGGGTCTCAATGACCAGGATTGGGAAACACTGTCTTAGGTTAATAAGATTTGAATAGCCCTTCTCTAGTATATTATGGATGTCTGTGATGTTGGCACTCACTCTTATAGTGGCCGACCAGTTCCTGCAGGGTGGTGAAGGTGATGCGCGGGGAGATGTAGAAGCCACCGTTGTCCAGTGTACGGATCTTGTAATGCTTGACTGTGTCTCCTGATTGGGAATCACTGTCCCTTACGGATAGGGAGTAGCTGCCTGTAGCAGGAAGGAGAGACGGCTTGCTAAAGTCTGAAAGTGCGCTTGTTTAATGTGTATGTCTAAGAGCTTTTGAACTTGCTCACCCTTGGTGGTCTCACTGTCACGGATCATAAACGATCCCATTTTGTTTCCTGATGCCAGCAGCTGCCTCTCTGCATCTTTCCTGCTCACTCCTTTAAAGAACCACCTGGGGGAGGGGAAAGTTATATCAGACTGATTGCTTTGAGCAGCTTCTACTCACACACTACACTGGAGAACATACTTACTCTTCGGTTTCAAGGCTGTCTATGGCTACATAGTTACTGGGGATGAAGCCTTCCTGGCCTGTGCTGATTAACTGGGCTCTCCACCATTCTCCAGACCTACAGAAAGAGAGAGAGAGGGAGAGAGAGAGAGAGAGAGAGAGAGAGAGAGAGAGAGAGAGAGAGAGAGAGAGAGAGAGAGAGAGAGAGAGAGAGAGAGAGAGAGGGGGGGACGGACAGACAAACAGAAAGACGGACGGGCGGACGGACGGACGGACGGACGGACGGACGGACAGACAGACAGACAGACAGACAGACAGACAGACAGACAGACAGACAGACAGACAGACAGACAGACAGACAGACAGACAGACAGATTGTGAGAGGTGAGGGAATAGGTATTATGGGTATTATAGGTATTATAGGTATTTTAGGTATTCAGTGCTCTGTATGGGTATGAATGCATCATGTTTATGTATAAATGTCAGATACACTCACTCCTGTAAGATTTTAAGCTTGTCTCCCTTCTTGAAGCCCAGGTCGCCATCATTTATACCCTCATAGTCATACAGTGCAATGGCAATGCTCTCAGGACCTGGGGGGGGGGAGGAGGCAGAGAATGTAAGTGTGTGTGTGTGTGTGTGTGTGTGTGTGTGTGTGTGTGTGTGTGTGTGTGTGTGTGTGTGTGTGTGTGTGTGTGTGTGTGTGTGCGTGCGTGTGTAAAAATGCAAAAATGTAAAATGTAATGTGCGTGTGTGTGTGTCTGTGTGCATGCACACATATGACAAAGAGAGACTTTGTTTTTTCCATCAAGTGCAACTCTTACATGATTAAAAACAACAACAACAGCGCTTTGCCTAGGTCACTTCCTGTCTGGCTGCTTTAGTGGTATAGCAGTGGAGAGATCATCTGCTGTCTCGTGTCGTGAGGCTCTGAGTGGGGGCTATCTCAAAACCTACACGTTCTCACCTCTTTCACTTTCCATATGTGGCCTCAGCCACATAGTCTATAATTACATGGCAACAAACAATTGACAGTATGTAGTGTGCTGCTGGAAATACGGTGTGATGAAGCTGAGCACTGTAACAGTTCCTACGTCACAAATTCAAGTGAGCCAAGTGAGTGCTGTAACTTCTCTGCGTCACACTCACCCTCAGAGGGGACTGGAGGGCCAGTGGAAATGGTTCTATTCTGTGAAAGACAGAAAGAGGTTTGAAGAGTTGAGGAGAACCATGGGAAATGTAGTATAGAAGCTGGGAGAAAGTGAGTGAAACATGAGAGGTCAAATGACAGATGAAGTAAAAGTGAGATAAATGGATAGAAAATAGGAATTCAAAACAGAAAGAGAGAAGAGACAACTTCCCCCAAATTATAATCATCTTTTTTTAAAACAACACCCTTGCCTTTGTTGCACTAACACTCACACTTGTCTTTTCTAACTGACTTTGCTGATAGCTGCTTTATTTATTTTTTTAATTTTTAAATGTTTAGTCATTTAGCTGACGCTCTTATCCAGAGCGACTTACAGTTAGTGAGTGCATACATTATTATTATTTTATTTCATACTGGCCCCCCGTGGGAATCGAACCCACAACCCTACCAACTGAGCTACATCCCTGCCGGCCATTCTCTCCCATACCCTGGACGACGCTGGGCCAATTGACTTACTATGACTGTGATATGTGGTTCTCACCTAGCTATGAACGCATTAAGTCCCTCTGGATGAGAGCGACTGCAAATGACTGAAATGTACATGCAAATTCAATGTCTGTTTAAACAATGATCACAAAATTAATTTCTGCGTTCAGTGGATGTGTTACTTCCCCTTCCTCATTCTAACAGCGCTTACAGTTGGTTTACAGTAAACACACAGGAAGTAATGACCACCCCAGACACCAAAGGAAACCCACTTATAGATCAGTCACTTACAGTGGGGAAAGAAAGTATTTAGTCAGCCACCAATTGTGCAAGTTCTTCCACTTAAGAAGATGAGAGAGGCCTGTCATTTTCATCATAGATACACGTCAACTATGACAGACAAGATTGAGATTTTTTTTCTCCAGAAAATCACATTGTAGGATTTTTAATGAATTTATTTGCAAATTATGGTGGAAAATACGTATTTGGTCACCTACAAACAAGCAAGATTTCTGGCTCTCACAGACCTGTAACTTCTTCTTTAAGAGGCTCCTCTGTCCTCCACTCGTTACCTGTATTAATGGCTCCTGTTTGAACTTGTTATCAGTATAAAAGACACCTGTCCACAACCTCAAACAGTCACACTCCAAACTCCACTATGGCCAAGACCAAAGAGCTGTCAAAGGACACCAGAAACAAAATTGTAGACCTGCACCAGGCTGGGAAGACTGAATCTGCAATAGGTAAGCAGCTTGGTTTGAAGAAATCAACTGTGGGAGCAATTATTAGGAAATGGAAGACATACAAGACCACTGATAATCTCCCTCGATCTGGGGCTCCACGCAAGATCTCACCCCGTGGGGTCAAACTGATCACAAGAACGGTGAGCAAAAATCCCAGAACCACACGGGGGGACCTAGTGAATGACCTGCAGAGAGCTGGGACCAAAGTAACAAAGCCTACCATCAGTAACACATTACGCAGCCAGGGACTCAAATCCTGTAGTGCCAGACGTGTCCCCCTGCTTAAGCCAGTACATGTCCAGGCCCGTCTGAAGTTTTCTAGAGTGCATTTTGGATGATCCAGAAGAGGATTGGGAGAATGTCATATGGTCAGATGAAACCAAAATATAACTTTTTGGTAAAAACTCAACTCGTCGTGTTTGGAGGACAAAGAATGCTGAGTTGCATCCAAAGAACACCATATCTACTGTGAAGCATGGGGGTGGAAACATCATGCTTTGGGGCTGTTTTTCTGCAAAGGGACCAGGACGACTGATCCGTGTAAAGGAAAGAATGAATGGGGCCATGTATCGTGAGATTTTGAGTGAAAACCTCCTTCCATCAGCAAGGGCATTGAAGATGAAACGTGGCTGGGTCTTTCAGCATGACAATGATCCCAAACACACTGCCCGGGCAACGAAGGAGTGGCTTCGTAAGAAGCATTTCAAGGTCCTGGAGTGGCCTAGCCAGTCTCCAGATCTCAACCCCATAGAAAATCTTTGGAGGGAGTTAAAAGTCTGTGTTGCCCAGCGACAGCCCCAAAACATCACTGCTCTAGAGGAGATCTGCATGGAGGAATGGGCCAAAAATACCAGCAACAGTGAGTGAAAACCTTGTGAAGACTTACAGAAAACGTTTGACCTGTGTCATTGCCAACAAAGGGTATATAACAAAGTATTGAGAAACTTTTGTTATTGACCAAATACTTATTTTCCACCATAATTTGCAAATAAATTCATTAAAAATCCTACAATGTGATTTTCTGGATTTTTTTTCCTCATTTTGTCTGTCATAGTTGACGTGTACCTATGATGAAAATTACAGGCCTCTCTCATCTTTTTAAGTGGGAGAACTTGCACAATTGGTGGCTGACTAAATACTTTTTTTCCCCACTGTATATTTGGCAACAGAGAAGAGTCCAGCAGTTATGCAAAGCAACAACTAGTTAGAACATTACTTATTTGGGTAATGCACCTCACATATCAATCCTCTGTGCATAGTCATGATGTAGGGAGGCTCACACGTTGCTTTTCACTATGTTGTCTCGGTGACAATGACAAATATAACTCATTAGAATGTCCCTTTCACTGACCATGTCTCCCACTGATTGTTTTTCTCTCTCTCTCACTCTTTCTTCCTCTCCCTGTACTCCATCATCACCATCATCACCACCATCATCATCATCATCATCATCATCATCATCATCACCACCACCACCATCACCACCACCACCACCATCATCATCATCACCATAATCACCATCATCACCATCATCATCACCATTATTTATCACCATCATCATCATCATCATGACCAGTTATTCACTCACAGCCTTGGTCCCAGTGGTGGGGTCTTTGACATATTGGGTTGTCTGCGTCCGGATCAGAGCGTCATCAATCACTCCTTTGCTGCTGGGATCCTGCTGCTCTTTGGACCCCACACAGCCCATGGTGGAAGAACCTAACAATTTGTTATTTAAAAAAAATATCAGTCAGAATACAATGTAATTTACTACAGTAGCTACAGTTTGGATTTACTTTCATTACATCCTAAGAGCAACTGTTTACTGTACTGTTTCCCACACAGGCATACATGAAACCCAAGACCCACTCCAATTTGCATACCGCCCCAACAGATCCACAGATGATGCAATCTCTATTGCACTCCACACTGCCCTTTCCCACCTGGCAAGAGGAACACCTACGTGAGAATGCTGTTCATTAGACTACAGCTCAGCGTTCAACACCATAGTGCCCTCAAAGCTCATCACTAAGCTAAGGATCCTGGGACTAAACACCTCCCTCTGCAACTGGATCCTGGACTTCCTGACGGGCCGCCCCCAGATGGTAAGGGTAGGTAACAACACATCTGCCACGCTGATCCTCAACACGGGGGCCCCTCAGGGGTGCGTGCTCAGTCCCCTCCTGTACTCCCTGTTCACCCATGACTGCATGGCCAGGCACGACTCCAACACCATCATTACGTTTACTGACGACACAACAGTGATAGGCCTGATCACCGACAACGATGAGACAGCCTATAGAGAGAAGGTCAGAGACCTGGCCGTGTGGTGCCAGGATAACAACCTCTCCCTCAATGTGACCAAGACAAAGGAGATGATTGTGGACTACAGGAAAAAAAAGAGGACTGAGCACGCCCCCATTTTCATAGACGGGGCTGTAGTGGAACAGGTTGAGAGCTTCAAGTTCCTTGGTGTCCACATCACCAACAAACTATCATGGTCCAAACACACCAAGACAGTCGTGAAGAGGGCACGACAAAGCCTATTCCCCCTCAGGAGACTGAAAAGATTTGGCATGGGTCCTCAGATCCTCAAAGAATTCTACAGCCGCACCATCGAGAGCATCTTGACTGGTTGCATCACCGCCTGGTATGGCAACTGCTTGGCCTCCGACCGCAAGGCACTACAGAGGGTAGTGCGTACGGCCCAGTACATCACTGGGGCCAAGCTTCCTGCCATCCAGGACCTCTATACCAGGCGGTGTCAGAGGAAGGCCCTCAAAATTGTCAAAGACTCCAGCCACCCTAGTCATAGACTGTTCTCTCTGCTACCGCACGGCAAGCGGTACCGGAGTGCCAAGTCTAGGTCCAAAAGGCTTCTCAACAGCTTCTACCCCCAAGCCATAAGACTCCTGAACAGCTAATCATTGCTACCCGGACTATTTACACTGCCCCCCCCCCACCCCCACCCCCCTCTTTTATGCAAAAAAAAGAATAAAAAAAAAATATGCATTGTTGGTTAAGGGCTTATAAGTAAGCATTTCACTGTAATGTCTACAACTGTTGTTTTCGGCGCATGTGGCAAATACAATTTGATTTGATTTGATTTGATTACACCGCTGTTTAAAAGCAAAACAATTCTAGAAGTCTTCCTAATCACCAGAGCGACACCAAACTAGCAACACCCAGCCACGCCTTTGGGACAGCAGAGGCATACATGTCTTATTGGACATTTGGTGGCATGAAGAGCTCTTTGTTTTTCAAATAAAACCATAACTTAGTAACGCTGTGGGTGGAGTCATATGGTCTGTGTAAAATATTTAAAAGAGGGATATTAGACAAAGGGGGAATTCTTTTGATTGAACAGAGCCTATGTCTGTGTGAGAGAGACAGGACTGTCATTTTATGGTTCATCTGTGTTGACATAAACAGATGAGCTGGAGTATTATAAGACTGAGCGTGAGAGAGAGTGAGAGAGAGAGAGAGAGAGAGAGAGAGAGAGAGAGAGAGAGAGAGAGAGAGAGAGAGAGAGAGAGAGAGAGAGAGAGAGAGAGAGAGAGAGAGAGAGAGAGAGAGAGAGAGAGTGAGAGAGAGAGACGAGAGAGAGAGAGAGAGAGAGAGAGAGAGGGAGAGGGAGAGAGAGAGAGAGAGAGAGAGAGAGAGAGAGAGAGAGAGAGAGAGAGAGAGAGAGAGAGAGAGAGAGAGAGAGAGAGAGAGAGAGAGGGAGAGAGAGAGAGAGAGGGAGAGAGAGAGAGAGAGAGAGAGAGAGAGAGAGAGAGAGAGAGAGAGAGAGAGAGAGAGAGAGAGAGAGAGAGAGAGAGAGAGAGAGAGAGAGAGGGAGGGGAGAGAGAGAGAGAGAGAGAGAGAGAGAGAGAGAGAGAGAGAGAGAGAGAGAGAGAGAGAGAGAGAGAGAGAGAGAGAGAGAGAGAGAGAGAGAGGGAGAGAGAGAGAGGGAGAGAGAGAGAGGGAGAGAGAGAGAGAGAGAGAGAGAGAGAGAGAGAGAGAGAGAGAGAGAGAGAGAGAGAGAGAGAGAGAGAGAGAGAGAGAGAGAGAGAGAGAGAGAGAGAGAGAGAGAGAGAGAGAGAGAGAGAGAGAGAGAGAGAGAGAGAGAGAGAGAGAGAGAGAGAGAGAGAGAGAGAGAGAGAGAGAGAGAGAGAGAGAGAGAGAGAGAGAGAGAGAGAGAGAGAGAGAGAGAGAGAGAGAGAGAGAGAGAGAGAGCATCTGAGAGCTATTACTGTAACATAACAGAAGAAAATGTGACTGAAGCCATCATAGAGGTTAGCTTTCTGGGCTCGTATTCACAAAGCAGCTCAGTATAGGAGGGCTGATCTCGGATCGGGTCTCCCCTGTCCATATAATCATGTTCATTATGATCTAAAAGGGAAAACTGGCCCTAGATCAGTACTCGTGAGACACTTTGTGAATATGGGCCCTGAACACATTTTACTGCACTCACTCTTTTAGGATGTGGAGGAGTGCTGCTGGATTACAGCCATGTATCTCATCTCATGACATGGTCACGGAGAATGTTTCACATCAACAGTTACGCAAAGCTTCCAATTGGCTAATTCATCCCCCCTCCTCTCCCCTGTAACTATCCCCCCAGGTCGTTGCTGTAAATGAGTATGTGTTCTCAGTCAACTGACCTGGTAAAATAAGGGTAAATAAAAAATGGCTGTATACAACCACTTGATGAAAAATAATATTCACTTCCCTTTTCCATTTAAATGGTGTTCCTCTTTGCTTGATCTGTTACAGGAGGATCAGATTATTTTTGATCAGTTCAAGTTTAACTTCCAGCAAAGCCGTTTATGCTTACACGGTTTTAATTTCGATTAGTTAATAGGCAGCTAATGCACACCCAAAACTGATTAGTGAAGATGCTGGAGGAAAAATGAAAACTGATTAGTGAAGATGCTGGAGGAGAAATGAAAACTGATTAGTGAAGATGCTGGAGGAGAAATGAAAACTGATTAGTGAAGATGCTGGAGGAGAAATGAAAACTGATTAGTGAAGATACTGGAGGCGAAATGAAAACTGATTCCTTACATAGTACACTCAAATACCACTCAAAAGGCCAAAACACAAGAATGTGTATGGTTATTGTGACTGGAAAAGGTTCAGTCTACCATGATGCTTCTCCGTGCCAGTTTTCCAAGTTACAGGTAGCCTATTGGAAGACACACCCCGAATCTCAGGAGAAGACGTTTCTTCTTGCCTATCAAGGCTGAATCATGATAAAGTGTCTGCCCGCCCAGTAGTCCAAAGCTTCTCATCCGTCTACAAACCTCCTCGGACTCGTATCAACCACTCCATCCCCTATTTATCTAATCAAACCATGACACACATGCCATGCACTTCCTGTACAAAGGAAGTTGACTGGAGGTGAAGCCCTGACCATCCTTCCCCTCTCCATCCATCTCTCCTGCAGTCTCTTGATCCAATCAGCCCCCCAACCATCCTCCTCATGTCTCTGGGAGTGTCTGTCTGTCTGTCTGTCTCCAACCCACCATATTACCCACAGATGCAAATCTAGTGAGCTGTGAAAGCCCTGCGCCATGAGTGCCTCAGGCCCTAACTGCTATCATGGCATCTGATGCAGGGCAGGCGGCGGGCGGCTGCAGCTGGGACTGGACACCGTGTGAAAAGGAAAAACTGCACTGCTAAACCTCCCCTGCTCGCCTCTCACGCTTACACACTGCGATGCCAGCCCCCCAGGCACCATACACACAGGACGCTTTGCATTGGGAGGATTTGTCTCTGCAATTAGGAGAGGGGCAGTATGGCACGAGGTTCTCTGATAGGCTTCTCCAGCATTAAGTATGGACTTCCTGTTTCCTGAAGTAGAACTTTGAGAAACACTTGGCCTGATGAAACACCGATAGAACTATAGGAACTATTGTTAAGGGAAATGTGAGGGTTTCCAGCACAAGTTGATGCAATCATCATGTGGTATGAAGCAAATTGGGTCTTACATATTAAGTAGATTGACTCATCAGATATCCATGCAAGATTAGCATTGATAAAAAATAGTAGGCTATGCCAATAATTTCTTAGGGCGTGGAACATATGGAAAATGAAAACAGAGATGGAAGAAAGTGACCATTTACTTAGTTTTTGTTAACAAAATGCACCATTACTACACTCTTAGAAAAAAAGGTGCTATCTAGAACCTAAAGCGGTTCTTCAGCTGTCCCCATAGGAGAACCCTTTGAGGAACCCTTTTTGGTTCCAAGTACAACCCTTTTGCTTCCAGGTAGAACCCTTTTGAGTTCCATGTAGAACCCTTTACACAGAGGGTTCTACATGGAAACAAAAAGGGTTCTACCTGGAACCAAAACTGGTTCTACCTGGAACCAAAAAAGGGTTCTCCTATGGGGACAGCCGATGAACCCTTTTCAAACCCTTTTTTCTAAGAGTGTATTTTCCCTCAATAAATAGATTACAAACCATGAATAGGTGTTGCACCTGTAAATACACAATGTGAATATTGTAGGTGGTGTATCAGTAGGATAAGCAATAACTTTTGGTTCCTCTTCCTCATTTTTGAATAAGGTAGCCTAGGCAACAAAGCAGCTAGAGACAGAGGGTTCAGCTAAATGAAAAATAACTAGGCTACATGTCTCAACATTTCTGGGCTAAGTAAACACATTTTTGTTGTTTTGTTGTTGATGAAGAAACCGTTAAAATACATTTAACATTTACCACCATTTATGTGAACATTCTAATTCTGTAGTTTCTCAACTATCATCAGTGTACGGACAACATATACAAACCAATAGCACTGCAATATAGCCTACACAATAACACGGTCATAACCCTTTAATGCGCAATTTTCATAATGCCACTGAATGACCCAGATGGGAACCGCTTAAGACAACATCCATCTGTTCGTCCTCTTATTTTATTCTTTAAGAAATGCATATTGCCTATGGATATCAGTGAGTAGGTTAGACATATTCCCCTTCGTGGTCTAGAAGAAAAAAATGAGAGAGAATTACCTCGTTCCAACCAGCTGTATAATCCTTGGCCGCTATATGGCTATATGGTCTTCTAACCCCGAATTACTTGTATTCTTTAGAAAGCACTTATTTTTCTTTTATGTCGGCTCCTCCATCCCGACCCGTGATTATAATTCCGATAGAAAGTCCAGAAGGGTGCGTTTTAGTTTTATACGAGGAAGTTAGTGCGTTGGCTCGCATGTAACTGTAGACGAGGAACTTTCTCTCTGGCTCTCTGTCACTGGCTCTGTCACATCAATGATGACACTGATATCTTTTTTTTTTTTTTTTTTTTTTTTTTTTTTACTCTTCCGGAAAGTATTGGAGCAAGAATAGAGATGGGCTGAATATGGACAGTTAAAATACACATAAGAAATACAAATACGAAAATACACACTATCTTTCTTGAAAATAAATTCAATTTAAAATATACTGTAGTTAGCCTATCTCTGTCTATGTACAGTGAACTATTTTTGTGCCTTGAATTGGAAAAGTTGTCTTGATTAATAAAGTGACTCTACATGTCTACAGCTTGTTTTGGTACCTGCTGTAAGATATTATCTATGTTGAATATCCTAAATTGCACATAATTGCTGTATCAATTCTCAATATATTTTTTTACATTTTAGTCATTTAGCAGACGCTCTTATCCAGAGCGACTTACATCAGCAATTAGGGTTAAGTGCCTTGCTTAAGGGCACATCGACAGATTTTTCACCTAGTCGGCTCGGGGATTAGAACCAGCGACCTTTCGGTTACTGGCTCTTTCGGTTACTGGCTCTTTCGGTTACTGGCACAACGCTCATAACCTTCCTCATTGTAAACTAAACAAATTCATATATATGCTGAAATTAGATCCTGAATGGCATGGGGACAGCGTTTTATTAGCCTTTAGCCCTAGCAGCATGCTCCACTGGAGTCTCACAGGCAACATCCCACAGTCACTGAGGGCATGGATGGAGCAGGGTGGTGTGGGCAGATTGGGTTAGGTCAGGACAAAAAAATATCCCCTGGCTCTTGAACTAATCCTTAATCAAATGTCAGGATTAAAGACCAATGTCCTCTGAGCCACAGCTTGAAAGAGAAAGGGAAAAGGAGGGTCTTAGATGGGACAAGGCTTTGGCCTCAGACTCTGCAGCCTTAATTCAGAAATGTAGATGTATAAGTGAATGCATACTCATCTGATCATCTCCATCAATGCTTCCTCCGGGTCTCAATGCCATCAGATCTGCTTCAACTCCCTGATAATCCACCATCCCTTCCACTCCCTTCAATGTATTGATTTGTTGTTCTTTATACTTTGTACAATCCAGCTTTTAGCTGACATACAGTTGAAGTCAGAAGTTTACATACACTTATGTTGGAGTCATTAAAACTCGTTTTTCAACCACTCCACAAATTTCTTGTTAACAAACTATAGTTTTGGCAAGTCGGCTAGGACATCTACTTTGTGCATGACACAAGTAATTTTTCCAACAATTGTTTACAGACAAATTATTTCACTTATAATTCACTGTATCACAATTCCAGTGGGTCAGAAGTTTACATACACTAAGTTGACTGTGCCTTTAAACAGCTTGGAAAATTCCAGAAAATGATGTCATGGCTTTAGAAGCTTCTGATAGGCTAATTGACATCATTTGAGTCAATTGGAGGTGTACCTGTGGATGTATTTCAAGGCCTACCTTCAAACGCAGTGCCTCTTTGCTTGACATCATGGGAAAATAAAAAGAAATCAGCCAAGACCTCAGAAAAGAAATTGTGGACCTCCACAAGTCTGGTTCATCCTTGGGAGCAATTTCCAAATGCCTGAAGGTACATTTTACATTTACATTTACGTCATTTAGCAGACGCTCTTATCCAGAGCGACTTACAGTTAGTGAGTGCATACATTTTTTTCATACTGGCCCTCCGTGGGTACCACGTTCATCTGTACAAACAATAGCACGCAAGTATAAACACCATGGGACTACGCAGCCGTCATACCGCTCAGGAAGGAAACGCGTTCTGTCTCCTAGAGATTAACGTACTTTGGTGCGAAAAGTGCAAATCAATCCCAGAACAAAGGACCTTGTGAAGATGCTGGAGGAAACAGGTACAAAAGTATCTATATCCACAGTAAAACAAGTCCTATATCTACATAACCTGAAAGGCCGCTCAGCAAGGAAGAAGCCAATGCTCCAAAACCATCATAAAAAAGCCAGACAACGGTTTACACCAGCTCTGTCAGGAGAAATGAGCCAAAATTCACCCAACTTATTGTGGGAAGCTTGTGGAAGGCTACCCGAAATGTTTGACCCAAGTTAAACAATTTAAAGGCAATGCAACCAAATACTAATTGAGTGTATGTAAACTTCTGACCCACTGGGAATGTGATGAAAGAAAGAAAAGCAAAAAATAAATCATTCTCTCTACCATTATTCTGACATTTCACATTCTTAAAATAAAGTGGTGATCCTAACTGACCTAAGACAGGGATGTTTTACTAGGATTAAATGTCAGGAATTGTGAAAAACTGAGTTCAAATGTATTTGGCTAAGGTGTATGTAAACTTTTGACTTCAACTGTAGATAACAAACAGTGAACGGGGGGGTCAATATAAATAGTCTGGGTGGTGTGCCTGGGTGAGTGAAGTCTTTGACAATGTTTTTGGCCTTCCTCTGACACTGCCTAGTATATAGGTCCTGGATGGCAGGAAACGTATCCCCAGTGATGTACTGGGCCGTACACACTACCCTCTGTAGCGCCTTATGGTAGGATGCCGAGCAGTTGCCATGCCAGGCAGTGATTCAACCATTCAGGATGCTCTCGATGGTGCAGCTGTATAACTTTTTGAGGATTTGGGGACCCATGCAAAATCCTTTTAGTCTCCTGAGGGGGAAAAGGTGTTGTCGTGCCCTCTTCACGACTATCTTGGTGTGTTTGGACCATGATAATTTGTTGGTGATGTGGACACCAAGGAACATGAAACTTGAAACTTGAAGCTCGTTTGGAGGTTTGTTAACACAATGCACTTATTGATGAAGCCGGTGACTGAGGTGGTATACTCCTCAATGCCATTGAATGAATCCCGGGAACATTCCGGAACATATTCCAGTCTGTGCTAGCAAAACAGTCCTCTAGCGTTGCATCCGCGTCATCTGACCACTTCCGTATTGCGCGAGTCACTGGTACTTCCTGCTTTAGTTTTTGCTTGTAAGCAGGAATCAGGAGGATATAATTATGGTCAGATTTGCCAAATGGAGGGCGAGGGAGAGCTCTGTGTGTGGAGTAAAGGTGGTCTAGAGATGTATTTCCTCTGGTTGCACATGTTACATGCTGGTAGAAATTAAGTGAAAGGGATTTAAGTTTACCTGCATTAAAGTCCCTGGCCACTAGGAGCGCCGCTAATGGATGAGCATTTTCTTGTTTGTTTATGGCCTTATACAGCTCGTTGAGTGCGGTCTTAGTGCCAACATCGGTTTGTGGTGGTAAATAGATGGCTACGAGAAATATAGATGAAACCTCTCTTGGTAGATAGTGTGGTCTACAGCGTATCATGAGGTACTCTACCTCAGGCGAGCAATACCTCGAGACTTCCTTAATGTTAGACATCGCGCACCAGCTATTATTGACAAATAGACACACACCAGACGTAGCTGCTCTGTCCTGCCGATGCACGGAAAACCCAGCCAACTGTATATTATCTGTGTCGTCGTTCAGCCACGACTCGGTGAAACATAAGATATTACAGTTTTTCATGTCCCGTTGGTAGGATAATCTCGAACTGAGATCATCCAGTTTATTCTCCAGTGATTGCACGTTGGCCAATAGAACGGATGGTAGAGGCGGGTTACCCACTCACCAACGAATTCTCACAAGGCACCCTGATCTCCGCCCCCTGTATTTCCGTCTTTTCTTCACTCGAATGACAGGGATTTGGGCCTGGTCTCGGAGAAGCAGTTCGAGGTGAGTAATCACTGTTCTGATATCCAGAAGCTCTTTTCGGTCATAAGAGATGGTAGCAGCAACATTATGTACAAAATAAGTTACAAAAAGAACAACAAACAGAATAGAATAAATCTAAATAACTCCTCCTCTTTATCTTCTTTATCCCCTCCCCCTCTCCTTAACCTTTCTTTTTCTCTCACTATAACACACATACTTACAGATATTATATATATATATATATATACAGTTGAAGTCGGAAGTTTACATACACCTTAGCCAAATACATTTAAACTAAATTTTTCACAATTCCTGACATTTTATCCTAGTAAGAATTCCCTGTTTTAGGTCAGTTAGGATCACCACTTTATTTTAACGTGAAATGTCAGAAAAATAGTAGAGAGAATGTCTTCACTATTATCATTCTACAATGTAGAAAATAGTAAAAATAAAGAAAAACCCTGGAATAAGTAGGTGTGTCCAAACTTTTGACTGGCACTGTACATTGCACCATGAACATTCCTGCTAGGATATGAGGATGGTTATGGAGAGATTTAAAAACGGCTCGGTACTGTTCCACTTGATAGTAAGACAACGGCTCAGTACTGTTTACTTGACAGTAACACAATGACTCTTTGCTCGCCTGAGCGTGGGCCCTCCAAATGCAAAGCAGACTGGAGAATGAGGAACTTCACCTGTGTGATACAGAGATAACCTTCATAATTACTCATGCAATTATGTGTGTGGCTGCCTGTATACAAATCTAGTAACACCAAAGGTGATTCATCCCTTTCCAACTTTGCGATCACAGATGAGGGAACGTGGGCTGGGTGAGAAACACCAGGGGTAATCTTGGACATCTGTGATCTCTGATCTAGTATAGAAAGCCCTTCAGTTGTATGTCTATAATTCTATGTATGGTACTGTCTATGGTACTGTCTATGGTACTGTCTATGGTACTGTCTATGGTACTGTCTATGGTACTGTCTATGGTGCTGCATGTGTGTTACAGTGAATGTTGTCAAAAGTTTGAAAATCAGAAATATTCCCATCATATGAAATTATTAACACATATACAGTGCCTTCGGAAAGTATTCAGACCCCTTGACTTTTTCCACATTTTGTTACGTTACAGACTTATTCTAAAATGGATTTAAAACAAAAATAATCTCAGCAATCTACACACAATACCCCATAATGACAAAGGGAAAACAGGTTTTTAGACATTTTTGCAAATGTATAAAAAATTAAAAACAGAAATACCTTATTTACATAAGTATTCAGGTACCAAACAATGTCTGCAGCATTGAAGGTCTCCAAGAACACAGTGGCCTCTATCATTCTTAAATGGAAGAAGTTTGGAACCACCAAGACTCTTCCTAGAGCTGGCCGCCCGGCCAAACTGAGCAATCGGGGGAGAAGGGCCTTGGTCTGGCTGGTGACCAATAACCTGATGGTCTGTCTGACAGAGTTCTAGAGTTCCTCTGTGGAGATGGGAGAACCTTCCAGAAGGTCAACCATCTCTGCAGCACTCAACCAATCAGGCCTTTATGGTAGAGTGGCCAAACGGAAGCCACTCCTCAGTAAAAGGCACATTACAGCCCGCTTGGAGTTTGCCAAAAAGCACCTAAAGACTCTCAGACCATGAGAAACAGATTCTCTGGTCTGATGAAACCAAGATTGAACTCTTTGGCCTGAATGCCAAGCGTCACTTCTGGAGGAAACCTGGCACCATCCCTACGGTGAAGCATGGTGGTGGCAGCATCATGCTGTGGGGATGTTTTTCAGCGGCAGGGACTGGGAGACTAGTCAGGATTGAGGCAAAGATGAATGGAGCAAAGTACAGAGAGATCCTTGATGAAAACCTACTCCAGAGCGCTCAGGACCTCAGACTGGGGCGAAGGTTCACCTTCCAACAGGACAATGACCCTAAGCACACAGCCAAGACAATGCAGGAGTGGCTTCGGGCAAGTCTCTGAATATCCTTGAGTGGCCCAGCCAGAGCCTGGACTTGAAACTGATTGAACATCTCTGGAGAGACCTGAAAATAGCTGTGCAGCAACGCTCCCCATCCAACCTGACAGAGCTTGAGAGGATCTGCAGAGAAGAATGGGAGAAACTCTCTAAATACAGGTGTGCCAAGTTTTTAGCGTCATACCCAAGATGAATCGAGGCTGTAATCGCTGCCAAAGGGTCTGAATACTTATGTAAATGTGATATTTATTTATTATAACAATTTAATCCATTTTAGAATAAGGCTGTAACGTAACTAAATGTGGAACAAGTCAAGGGATCTGAATACTTTCCGAAGGCAGTGTATTGATTTCAAAATAACTTAGTGTTAGACGAGATCCATCCGTGTGTTCACTGTGGTGTCGATTTCCTGTGACTGGGCTGGAAATGGAGGGGTTTCCACACTGCTGGTCTGATGACGGCAACATGGTCACATAACATCATAGACCAAAGAAACGTTTCCAGGCAGTGTTATCATTCAACTAACCATGTTTTATTTATCAGCACATTGTTAGGATGTATTCAAACAACAGGAGAACAAACTGCCAATGTAACAATAAAGTCTGCGTTTTTATGACACATTCAATATTTATTTAATAGCCAGTGTCTAAGCGCTTGAATATTCTTAACCTTCATTACAAAAAGAAAGCATAAGCATATAATATTTCAAAGTCATATAAATTGAATACAACAGATTTGTACACAGAGTCAACATGGTAGAGAAGAGCACTCTGAAACACTCGGCTGCACTAAGTTCACATGTTGTCCACTGACCATGAACACAATGGACTTGGATAACATTAGTGAAACAGCAGAGATCAATGAGAGAGTTCATAATGGCCTCAAAGCTATGGGTGTTGTTCCCCTTTCATACCCCCTACACCCTACATTACTCCACCACATTAACACAAAGTGTGTAGCAGCCGCAAGTGGAAAGTTAAGACTTGCTTAATATGTGCTTTCTGAAAACCAAAAAGAGGAAGGATAACATTTTGTTTTTTTATTTGTTTTTGGGGCGGGGTCATTTGGGTGAGCGGGTGGAAGTTGTAACAAAAATAGCAAGACTGGAGAGACAGTTCTGCCAGGAAGGATACATACATACATACACAGAGAGAGAGAGAGAGAGAGAGAGAGAGAGAGAGAGAGAGAGAGAGAGAGAGAGAGAGAGAGAGAGAGAGAGAGAGAGAGAGAGAGAGAGAGAGAGAGAGAGAGAGAGAGAGAGAGAGAGAGAGAGAGAGAGAGAGAGAGAGAGAGAGAGAGAGAGAGAGAGAGAGAGAGAGAGAGAGAGAGAGAGAGAGAGAGAGAGAGAGAGAGAGAGAGAGAGAGAGAGAGAGAGAGAGAGAGAGAGAGAGAGAGAGAGAGAGAGAGAGAGAGAGAGAGAGAGAGAGAGAGAGAGAGAGAGAGAGAGAACCGTAGCAGAATGACTCCCCCTGTGTGGCCTTCAGAGACGACAGCAATGCTGGGAAGTCAGTGTGAAAGACATTCTTTATCAGTTGGAGGAGTATTTAGTATTGATCACAAGGCTATTATCTAGTTAGTCACTATCAAGGTTATTCCATTGAAATTCATGAAGCCCACTAGCTAGAACCCTAAGGACGACAGTCAGATGGAAGTCTTTGGCACTGTTCCAGTCCCAGTGAGGGCATCATCACCGTTGCAGTCAGGGTGGAACACAGCTGACAGAGGTCCTCCGGGGGACCACAATGCCTTGTTCCTCTTTCTTAAATGGCTAAGGGAAGAGGCACAACAAAAATGGGCTTTATGTGTCAGTGTGTTTTTTTTTTGTTTCACTACCCCATCCGTTCTTTCTCTCTCTCTTCTTAAGAGAGGGACATTTCCTGTGAAAGTGACACAATCTACTGACACTTATGCCAACTCACAGCTCTCTGCGTCCTCCCCCAACAGGATGGGTAGCCTTTTCTCATCATAGAGGTCTTGAAAACCTTCAATGATGGTTTCAAATTTGTCGAAATGAAACTCTAATTGCTTTATATTTTTGACATTTTGTCAGGAAATGCAGCTCTGTCTCAGCTTCTCTCTCTCTCTCTCTCTTTCCATCCTTACCCTCTTTGTCTGTGTCCAGCCCAGTCCTCTTTGATCTCTGGCTTGTCACAGACTCAGACAGACTGCCCTCCACTTCCTGGTGGTCTGAGCTGCTCCCTGACTGTAAATGTCCAACAATGACATGACACTAACTGTAAATGACCTCAGATCAGTTTCAGTTTATACACTGTGAACATATAGGGAGAGTAGACGCTTGCCTTGCCGTTGGAGAAAAGTTGCTTCTGCAATCCAGAATTCAGAGCCTCAAGGAGCACCACTGTAATGACAGATAAACATCAATGAACATATTAACACACGCATGGACACACCTGTACATGCCCTTGTACCTGTACACATAGCTTTGTCGTGATGTCCTGTACCTGGACGCAGTGAGATGGTCAGAACAGGGACTTTCCTGTCCTCAGAGTCCTTTCCTGTCCTTTGATCTATTTTCCCCTCAGCTTCCTCCTTCTCTGACTGCTCTTCCTCCTGTGGATGGGGTTAGACATATTACATGACTAAATCACATGTGTGTATGGTATGTCTATTTCACATGCTAATTGATATATGCAGGCTCCAGTAGAGCACCTTGAGGTTGTGGTTGCTGGGGCTTTGCCTCTGTTGGCTGGTGGGACGTGTAGAAGAGGAGGATGAGGGAAGAGCAGGTGGGGAGGAAGAGGAGGATGAGGAAGAGGGGGGACAGGCCTGGCTCTGTGGCGAGGAGTCTGTCCTGGTGGCCCTGTTAGATGTCTGTCCTTCTACGTCCTGCAGCTTGGGGCTGGGCTTGCTGTCCTGTAGTGACTTACTGCTTTTGGACCTCCCAAGATCAGACAGGTCCAGAGGAGCGTCAGCCTCTTTCAGACACTCCCCAAACACCCTCTCTGGCTGCACAACCACCTCCCTCCATGAGAGCGGCGCCTCCCGCATGTCATGGTCCTGGACCCATGCTGTTGGTCTCTCCCCATGCTCAGCTGACAAACTCCTAGTCAGGCTGGCTTGGTGAGGGTGGCTGGGCTTGGGCCAGGCTTGCCCAGTGCTGCTGCTCTGCTGGACCAAGGTCTGGAGGTTGGGGAAGTGTGGAAGGTTGGGGTTAGGGTTAGGGTTGGGGTGGGACACCAAGCACTCGTCCACAGAGGTGGCCAGGGTGACCCAGTCGGAGTGCTCCGGCATGGGCCAGGGGAGGGAGAGACGGGTACTCTTGATGGGGCGCGGCCGGTAGGGGAACGGAGCATGGACCAGGTGACGGCTGTGCTTCCCATCTCCAGGTAGAGAGGAAGAGGTGGATGAGGAGGATGAGGAGGAGGATGAAGGGAGAGGGTTGTTCTTTTGGAAAAGCAGGTGGTGGGGAATGGAGGGAGCGACAGGGGAGCGCTGCTGGCCAACCAATTCCACACTATGGGCTCTAAGAGGAGAGGAGAGAGGAGAGGGAAGAGGAGAGAGGGATGGGGGAAGAGAAGAGAAGAGAGGGAAGAGAGGAGAGGGAAGAGAGGGATGGGGGAAGAGAAGAGAGGGAAGAGAGGAGAGGGAAGAGAGGGATGGGGGAAGAGGAGAGAGGGAAGAGAGGAGAGGGATGGGGGAAGAGGAGAGAGGGAAGAGAGGAGAGGGATGGGGGAGAGGAGAGAGGGAAGAGAGGAGAGGGATGGGGGAAGAGGAGAGAGGGAAGAGAGGAGAGGGATGGGGAAGAGGAGAGAGGGAAGAGAGGAGAGGGGAGAGGGAAGAGAGGGATGGGGGAAGAGGAGAGAGGGAAGAGAGGAGAGGGATGGGGAAGAGGAGAGAGGGAAGAGAGGAGAGGGATGGGGGGAGAGGAGAGAGGGAGGAGAGGAGAGGGATGGGGGAAGAGGAGAGAGGGAAGAGAGGAGAGGGATGGGGGAAGAGGAGAGAGGGAAGAGAGGAGAGGGAAGAGAGGAGAGGGAAGAGAGGAGAGGGAAGAGAGGAGAGGGAAGAGAGGGATGGGGGAAGAGGAGAGAGGGAAGAGAGGAGAGGGATGGGGGAAGAGGAGAGAGGGAAGAGAGGAGAGGGATGGGGGAAGAGGAGAGAGGGAAGAGAGGGATGGGGGAAGAGGAGAGAGGGAAGAGAGGAGAGGGAAGAGAGGGATGGGGGAAGAGGAGAGAGGGAAGAGAGGAGAGGGAAGAGAGGGATGGGGGAAGAGGAGAGAGGGAGGAGAGGAGAGGGAAGAGAGGGATGGGGGAAGAGGAGAGAGGGAAGAGAGGAGAGGGATGGGGGAAGAGGAGAGAGGGAAGAGAGGAGAGGGATTGGGGAAGAGAAGAGAGGGAGGAGAGGAGAGGGATGGGGGGAGAGGGATGGGGGAAGAGAAGAGAAGAGAGGAGAGGGAAGAGAGGGATGGGGGAAGAGAAGAGAGGGAAGAGGAGAGAGGGAAGAGGAGAGAGGGAAGAGAGGAGAGGGATGGGGGAAGAGAAGAGAAGAGAGGGAAGAGAGGAGAGGGAAGAGAGGGATGGGGGAAGAGAAGAGAGGGAAGAGGAGAGAGGGAAGAGGAGAGAGGGAAGAGAGGAGAGGGATGGGGAAGAGGAGAGAGGGAGGAGAGGAGAGGGATGGGGAAGAGGAGAGAGGGAAGAGAGGAGAGGGATGGGGGAAGAGGAGAGAGGGAAGAGAGGGATGGGGAAGAGGGGAACGAGAGGGGAAGAGAGGAGAGGGAAGAGAGGAGAGGGAAGGGGGAAGAGAAGAGAAGAGAGGGAAGAGAGGAGAGGGAAGAGAGGGATGGGGGAAGAGAAGAGAGGGAAGAGAGGAGAGGGAAGAGAGGGATGGGGGAAGAGGAGAGAGGGAAGAGAGGAGAGGGATGGGGGAAGAGGAGAGAAGAGAGGGAAGAGAGGAGAGGGAAGAGAGGGATGGGGAAGAGAAGAGAGGGAAGAGAGGAGAGGGAAGAGAGGGATGGGGAAGAGGAGAGAGGGAAGAGAGGAGAGGGAAGGGGGAAGAGGAGAGAGGGAAGAGAGGAGAGGGAAGAGAGGGATGGGGGAAGAGGAGAGAGGGAAGAGAGGAGAGGGATGGGGGGAAGAGGAGAGAGGGAGGAGAGGAGAGGGATGGGGAAGAGGAGAGAGGGAGGAGAGGAGAGGGATGGGGGGAGAGGAGAGAGGGAAGAGAGGAGAGGGATGGGGAAGAGAGGAGAGGGATGGGGAAGAGGAGAGAGGGAGGAAAGGAGAGGGAAGAGAGGAGAGGGAAGAGAGGAGAGGGATGGGGGAAGAGGAGAGAGGGAAGAGAGGAGAGGGATGGGGGAAGAGGAGAGAGGGAAGAGAGGGATGGGGAAGAGGGGAACGAGAGGGAAGAGAGGAGAGGGAAGAGAGGAGAGGGAAGAGAGGAGAGGGATGGGGGAAGAGGGGAGAGGGATGGGGAAGAGGAGAGAGGGAAGAGAGGAGAGGGATGGGGGAAGAGAGGAGAGGGATGGGGGGAAGAGGAGAGAGGGAGGAGAGGGATGGGGGAAGAGGAGAGAGGGAGGAGAGGAGAGGGATGGGGAAGAGGAGAGAGGGAGGAGAGGAGAGGGATGGGGGAAGAGGAGAGAGGGAGGAGAGGGATGGGGGGAGAGGAGAGAGGGAAGAGAGGAGAGGGATGGGGGAAGAGGAGAGAGGGAAGAGAGGAGAGGGATGGGGGAAGAGGAGAGAGGGAGGAGAGGAGAGGGATGGGGGAAGAGGAGAGAGGGAAGAGAGGAGAGGGATGGGGGAAGAGGAGAGAGGGAAGAGAGGAGAGGGATGGGGGAAGAGGAGAGAGGGAAGAGAGGAGAGGGAAGAGGGGAAAGAGAGGGAAGAGAGGAGAGGGATGAGAAGAGAGGGATGGGGGAAGAGAAGAGAGGGAAGGGAAGAGAGGGATGAGGAAGAGGGGAAAGAGGAGGAAGAGAAGGGAGGGATAGGGGAAGAGGAGAAAGAGAGGTAAGAGAGGAGAGGAACATTTTGAATGTGAATGTGTTTCTCTTTTCTCTATTTGCTGTTATTGCCTCACTTGCTCACCTCTTCTGCCCAGTGTTGCCTCTGGCTGTACTGTGCTCTGGCCTCGATGCTGATGGGATGGGATTGGACATGGATAGGGGCTTATGGGATACCTGTGTGAGATAAAAAGAGAGACGGTAGCTGAGAGAGGACATTTTGACCTGTGATATATTGATAGATATTTTTAGTTAACGATTTCTTATAGACAAACAAAATTGTTTACAAAGGATTGTTTTCCATTCCATCCCCTCACGTGTCTACGTTCAGGTGCTGTCTCTGTTTTCTCAAAAAGACAAGAAGAAAATAAATCCTGATGATTATACTGGTGATGATGATGATGAGTTATCATTAAATGACTGTAAATCCTTTAGGTTCACGACGAAAAGTATTTTCTTTCCTCTCACCGTCAGCTCCAAAATAAAGGCTGTGGTCCGTCTCAGTCTTCACTATGGACAGCCCTGCAGTGGCGCCCACTGGTGGCTGGTTAATAGACCTGATGGCTGTAGGGATGTGTGGCATAGCAGAAGGTGAAAGGTCAGCAGACTGTCTGACCTCTGGAGTTGCATCCTGGGAGGAGGAATGTCCACTCTGACCTCTGAAATGACAAGTATGTTTACGCTCCCAACACTCAAGATAAAATCACAGGTAATCAAAAACACAGACTCACATGTAGTAAGAAATACATAACTTACTCTAGTGCCCCTCTCAGACGCCGGACTTCCTCTCGCAGCCTCTGGTTCTCCTTTTTCATTGTGTTCATCTCTCCAGCTACAAAATAAAAAATACCCCCAGGCCATGGCTAATGTTAAAGTACTGCACTGTAGCTACAAAACAGGGAGCATAGTTGGATCTTTGCACAATGCTTGAGAGGCATGTGGCGAAGGGGACCCCAGAGTCTCTTTCCAATCATCAGTAGTGCTAGTACACAGTTCTCTGTTTGGATGCTGGAATTATTTTGGAGGGGACGAAGATGCACAGAACTTTTTTTGGAGTGGTTTGTTTGACAATAAGATGAAAATATCATGACTGGTTTTTCCCCCCAATTTTTTTTTAAACATACCGTTAAGCAACAACTCTATAATTAGGTCCATAAACATTTTTGGGTCACAAAGGAGGTCCCGTCAAAAAAAAGAATAGAGATCCCCTAGATGTCACGGTATAATTCGCACTCTGGATGGGGTTGATGTGATGTGTTAGCTGTTAGCTACCCAGGATGGCGATGTGATGGAGGCTCTGGATCTGAGCGGTTTCATACTCCTGCTGCCGACGCTTGGCCACATCCTGAGTCACAGTACACCTGTCACACAGCCCCGCCCTCAACCTACAGCACAGAGGTCAGCGGGGGTCAAACACTGACACACATTGAGCTAGAGGCACACCGGTGTTAAAGTAACTGTCCAGTGAAATACTTGAGTGAAATACTTTTCCTAAAAACAAAAAGGTAATTAAAATATGTTTAAAAAATGGTTGGAAATGGTGTGGGCGTATACCGGTCATTAAATATGTTGATACGAGTAGACCGCTGATTGGCCAGCTCAGCCAATGAGGCAGGATGACATCATTCTCTATGAGGAAATATCCAATCAAATCAAATTTTATTTGTCACATGCACCGAATGTAACAGGTGTAGACTTTACCGTGAAATGTTTATTCACGAGCCCTTTATCAACAATGCAGAGTAAAAAACTATAATAATTGCAAGCATTCTTTAAATGGCCTGTTTGAGATACAAGTTTGAGGTGGCCTTTTTAAAGTGTTTTATTCTCCAATTTATGCGTTGGCTACAAATACGAGTAGAAGACGAGTCAGCAACATTATTTGGGTATGAGTTAACAGAATATGAACTTTTAAAAGTGAGATTTTCACTGGACAGTTACTTTAAAACAGCATACACAAAGACACACTAAAAATAATATAATACTATAATTATATAATATATATGTATATATGTCATTTAGCAGGCGCTTTTATCCAAAGCCACAGACAGTCATGCGTGCATACATTTTACATATGGGTGGTCCCGGGAATCGAACCCACAATTATGGCTTTACAAGTGCCATGCTTCACCAACTGAGCCACATAAAATACCCAAAACACACACAGACACATTGCTACATGCCCATACAGTGCACTCCCACCCACCTGTTTTCCAGCTGTTTGATGTTGTCTGTGAGTAGCCTCTGCTGCTCTCTCAGCTGTTGGTTCCTGTTGAATAGCTCCTCCATTCGCTTTGTATCACTACTTAGACGACCACACCAAGAACTACTAATCACTACATCTCCCACATATCAACATATCACCCTTTAGTAAATCAAATCAAAGTTTATTGGTCGCATACACGCTTGTGTTTCTAGCGCCAACAGTGCAGTAATACGTAGCAATACACAACAATACACACACGATCCAAAAAGTAAAAAGAGAAAGGAATTAAGAAATATCAGAACGAGCTATGTAAACATTATTAAAGTAACCAGTGTTCCCCTATGTACATACGGCAGCAGTCTCTAAGGTGCAGGGTAGAGTACCGGGTGGTAGCCGGCTAGTAACAGTGACTAAGTTTCAGGGCAGGGTACTGGGCAGAGGCCAGCTAGTGGTGACTGTTTAACAGTCTGACGGCCTGGAGGTGTACTGGGCGGAGGCCGGCTAGTGGTGACTGTTTAACAGTCTGACGGCCTGGAGGGGTACTGGGCAGAGGCCAGCTAGTGGTGACTGTTTAACAGTCTGACGGCCTGGAGGTGTACTGGGCGGAGGCCAGCTAGTGGTGACTGTTTAACAGTCTGACGGCCTGGAGGGGTACTGGGCGGAGGCCAGCTAGTGGTGACTGTTTAACAGTCTGACGGCCTGGAGGGGTACTGGGCAGAGGCCAGCTAGTGGTGACTGTTTAACAGACTGACGGCCTGGAGGGGTACTGGGCAGAGGCCAGCTAGTGGTGACTGTTTAACAGTCTGACGGCCTGGAGGGGTACTGGGCGGAGGCCAGCTAGTGGTGACTGTTTAACAGTCTGACGGCCTGGAGGGGTACTGGGCAGAGGCCAGCTAGTGGTGACTGTTTAACAGTCTGACGGCCTGGGGGGGTACTGGGCAGAGGCCAGCTAGTGGTGACTGTTTAACAGTCTGACGGCCTGGAGGGGTACTGGGCGGAGGCCAGCTAGTGGTGACTGTTTAACAGTCTGACGGCCTGGAGGGGTACTGGGCGGAGGCCAGCTAGTGGTGACTGTTTAACAGCCTGACGGCCTGGAGGGGTACTGGGCGGAGGCCAGCTAGTGGTGACTGTTTAACAGTCTGACGGCCTGGAGGGGTACTGGGCAGAGGCCAGCTAGTGGTGACTGTTTAACAGTCTGACGGCCTGGAGGGGTACTGGGCAGAGGCCAGCTAGTGGTGACTGTTTAACAGTCTGACGGCCTGGAGGGGTACTGGGCAAAGGCCAGCTAGTGGTGACTGTTTAACAGTCTGACGGCCTGGAGGGGTACTGGGCGGAGGCCAGCTAGTGGTGACTGTTTAACAGTCTGACGGCCTGGAGGGGTACTGGGCAGAGGCCAGCTAGTGGTGACTGTTTAACAGTCTGACGGCCTGGAGGGGTACTGGGCGGAGGCCAGCTAGTGGTGACTGTTTAACAGTCTGATGGCCTGGAGGGGTACTGGGCAGAGGCCAGCTAGTGGTGACTGTTTAACAGTCTGACGGCCTGGAGGGGTACTGGGCGGAGGCCAGCTAGTGGTGACTGTTTAACAGTCTGACGGCCTGGAGGGGTACTGGGCGGAGGCCAGCTAGTGGTGACTGTTTAACAGTCTGACGGCCTGGAGGGGTACTGGGCAGAGGCCAGCTAGTGGTGACTGTTTAACAGTCTGACGGCCTGGAGGGGTACTGGGCAGAGGCCAGCTAGTGGTGACTGTTTAACAGTCTGACGGCCTGGAGGGGTACTGGGCAGAGGCCAGCTAGTGGTGAGTGTTTAACAGTCTGACGGCCTGGAGGGGTACTGGGCAGAGGCCAGCTAGTGGTGAGTGTTTAACAGTCTGACGGCCTGGAGGGGTACTGGGCAGAGGCCAGCTAGTGGTGACTGTTTAACAGTCTGACGGCCTGGAGGGGTACTGGGCAGAGGCCAGCTAGTGGTGACTGTTTAACAGTCTGACGGCCTGGAGGGGTACTGGGCGGAGGCCAGCTAGTGGTGACTGTTTAACAGTCTGACGGCCTGGAGGGGTACTGGGCGGAGGCCAGCTAGTGGTGACTGTTTAACAGTCTGACGGCCTGGAGGGGTACTGGGCAGAGGCCAGCTAGTGGTGACTGTTTAACAGTCTGACGGCCTGGAGGGGTACTGGGCAGAGGCCAGCTAGTGGTGACTGTTTAACAGTCTGACGGCCTGGAGGGGTACTGGGCAGAGGCCAGCTAGTGGTGACTGTTTAACAGTCTGACGGCCTGGAGGGGTACTGGGCAGAGGCCAGCTAGTGGTGAGTGTTTAACAGTCTGACGGCCTGGAGGGGTACTGGGCAGAGGCCAGCTAGTGGTGAGTGTTTAACAGTCTGACGGCCTGGAGGGGTACTGGGCGGAGGCCAGCTAGTGGTGACTGTTTAACAGTCTGACGGCCTGGAGGGGTACTGGGCGGAGGCCAGCTAGTGGTGACTGTTTAACAGTCTGACGGCCTGGAGGGGTACTGGGCAGAGGCCAGCTAGTGGTGACTGTTTAACAGTCTGACGGCCTGGAGGGGTACTGGGCAGAGGCCAGCTAGTGGTGACTGTTTAACAGTCTGACGGCCTGGAGATAGAAGCTGTTTATTAGTCTTTCGGTCCCAGCTTTGATGCACCTGTACCCGCCTTCTGGGTGGCAGCGGGGTGAACAGGCCGTGGCTCGGGTGGCTGAGGTCCTTGATGATCTTCGTGGCCTTCCTGTGACCCCCGGGTGCTGTAGGTGTCCTGGAGGGCAGACAGTGTGCACCCAATGGTGCGTTGGGCTGACCGCGTCACCCTCTGGAGAGCCATGCTGTTGTGCCCGACAGGATGCTCTCAATGGTGTATCTGTAGAAGTTCGTGAGGGTCTTAGGGGCCAAGACAGATTTCTTCAGTCTCCTGAGTTATATATATATATACATTTTTTTGTATTTTACACCCTTTTTCAATCTTGTCTCATCGCTGCAACTCCTCAACAGGCTCAGGAGAGGCGAAGGTCAAGTCTTGCGTCCTCCGAAACATGACCCACTAAACTGCGCTCCATAACACCCGCCCACTTAACCCGTAAGCCAGCTGCACCAATGTGTCGGAGGAAACACTGTTCAACTGACAACATAAGTCAGCCTGCAGGTGCCCGGCCCACCACAAGAAGTCGCTAGATCGCAATGAGCCAAGTAAAGCTCCCCCGGCCAAACCCTCCCCTGACCCTATGTGACTCCCACTGACGGCCGGTTGTGATACAGCCTGGGATCGAACCCGGGTCTGTAGCGTCGCCTCAAGCACTGTTATGCAGTGCCTTAGACCGCTGCACCACTCGGGAGGCCATGTTGCGCCTTCTTCACCACACTGTCGGTATGTAGGGACCATTTTAGGTCCTCAGTGATGTGCATGCCGAGGAACTTTAAGCTTTTAACCCTCTCCACTGCGGCGATGTGGATGTGGGCGTGTTCCCTCTGCTGTCTCCTGTAGTCCACGATCAGCTCCTTCGTTTTGTTGACTTTGAGGGAGCAGTTATTTTCCTGCCACCACTCCGCCAGGGCTCTCACCTCCTCCCTGTAGTCTGTCTCATCGTTGTTGGTAATCAGGCCTACCACTGTTGTGTCATCAGCAAACTTGATGATTGAGTTAGAGACGTACGTGGCCATGCAAGGAGTGCAGGAGGGGGCTGAGCACGCACCCCTGTGGGGCCCCCGTGTTGAGGATAAATGTGACAGAGGTGTTGTTGTCTACCTTCACCACCTGGTACCACTACATCTTCCACATATCAATATATAACCCTTTAGCAATGTGTTTTGAAATGGACTCAGCATTTACTCACCAGCTCTTTTTATTGGTTAGCTCCTGAAATGTCTCATGCCATTCTACACAGAGAGAGAGAGAGAGAGAGAGAGAGAGAGAGAGAGAGAGAGAGAGAGAGAGAGAGAGAGAGAGAGAGAGAGAGAGAGAGAGAGAGAGAGAGAGAGAGAGAGAGAGAGAGAGAGAGAGAGAGAGAGAGAGAGAGAGAGAGAGAGAGAGAGAGAGAGAGAGAGAGAGAGAGAGAGAGAGAGAGAGAGAGAGAGAGAGAGAGAGATTGATAAATAGATAGATCATGTTAGAATATTCATTCTATAGTGTTGTCTTGTGTGGTACCACACTCATATCTCAGAGTATCAGCAACACTGACACTGTAGGAGGATTGATTACTCACTATGGACCTCTCGGTCGTGGGTTTCCCTCAGTTTGTGGAGGAGGTCGTTGAAACCCTCCAGAGCCATGGAAACACTGTGCTGTCGCAGTTTACTTTTACACAGGACCCCTCTCTCTCAGCCGTCATCCACTGCAGCAATGTCCTCAACTGGGGAAGAAAACCAACCACAGCAGATTACTGTAGGTTCAGGTTTCCATAAGAGCACGCCAGAGCACAGCAGCCGTTATGGCCTTGCCCTGCACAAATAGGAGGCAAACTTATGCAGAGATATTGGAAATGATACGTTCTTTCACGGTCTGTGTGTATGTGTGTGTGTGTGAGAAAGAGTGAGTGAGTGAGTGAGTGAGTGAGTGAGTGAGTGAGTGAGTGAGTGTCACGGTTTCGGCCGAGGCTGCTCCTCCTCCTTGTTCGGGCAGGTTTCGGCGGTCGTCGTCCCCGGAGTACTAGCTGCCACCGATCTATGTTTCATGTTCGTTTGGTTTTGTCTTGATGTTGTACACCTGTGTCTAGTTAGTCCTCATTAGTGTCCTATTTAGTTCTCGTTGTGTGTGTCAGGTGTTGTGTGTGATTGCTCTTCTGTTTGGTGTTCTGAGCTACGTGTTTCCCTCCGTTGTTTTGGAGAGGTTTTTCCCACATGTTAGTGCGCCTTTATTTCGCCTCCGGGCTTGTTGGGCTCGTGTACTACGTGTATATTTTCACTAAAGTCTTTTGGACTTAGTTTCTGCATCCTGCGCTTGATTCCTGCACCACACCCACCTTCAGCACCCTTGACAGTGAGTGAGTGAGTGAGTGAGTGAGTGAGTGAGTGAGTGAGTGAGTGAGTGAGTGAGTGAGTGAGTGAGAGAATCATCAAGACATGTTGGTAGACTTCCCTCTCCAATGTTCTAGAGGTCTACATATAAATCATAGAATAGGGAACATTCTTGATGAAATCTCCATAATTTGCTGTAAATTGACACCGCAGTCCTGTCATGTGGTATCCTTACAATTAGACCATGAAACATAACATGTATGAGAGGAGCAGGACAGTAGACTATAACATCTATAGAGGAGCAGGACAGTAGACTATAACATCTATAGAGGAGCAGGACAGTAGACTATAACATCTATAGAGGAGCAGTACAGTAGACTATAACATCTATAGAGGGGCAGTACAGTAGACTATAACATCTATAGAGGAGCAGGACAGTAGACTATAACATCTATAGAGGAGCAGGACAGTAGACTATAACATCTATAGAGGAGCAGTACAGTAGACTATAACATCTATAGAGGAGCAGGACAGTAGACTATAACATCTATAGAGGAGCAGTACAGTAGACTATAACATCTATAGAGGAGCAGGACAGTAGACTATAACATCTATAGAGGAGCAGTACAGTAGACTATAACATCTATAGAGGAGCAGTACAGTAGACTATAACATCTATAGAGGAGCAGGACAGTAGACTATAACATCTATAGAGGAGCAGTACAGTAGACTATAACATCTATAGAGGAGCAGGACAGTAGACTATAACATCTATAGAGGAGCAGGACAGTAGACTATAACATCTATAGAGGAGCAGTACAGTAGACTATAACATCTATAGAGGAGCAGTACAGTAGACTATAACATCTATAGAGGAGCAGGACAGTAGACTATAACATCTATAGAGGAGCAGGACAGTAGACTATAACATCTATAGAGGAGCAGTACAGTAGACTATAACATCTATAGAGGAGCAGTACAGTAGACTATAACATCTATAGAGGAGCAGGACAGTAGACTATAACATCTATAGAGGAGCAGGACAGTAGACTATAACATCTATAGAGGAGCAGGACAGTAGGTTCTGTGAGGAGCTGTGCAGTTGACTATTCCACGGACATTCAGAGGGCTTGTGTAGCTGTTTTTGAGAAATTGAAGCGGGAACAACTCTGAAGTCACACAATAATATAAACTAAAATATTTATTTTTGACTTAGGCTTTCTTCTTCTCTATTTCTTTCTATGTCTTTTGTCTCTGTTTGAATCCCAGTAAAAGGGGAGATGCGTGAGGGTGTGTCGACACACACTAAGCACTATTAAGCATTTTTGATCAGAGCCGTTCTCAGAGCCAGCATGTTGGGATACGTTGTCTAACTGTCCCAAATGTTGCAGCAAAGCAAGAGAAGACCTGTCTGTCCAACGGTCTGTATTTCCCTGCTGACAGAGTGTTGCCTAACAAGCTCTCAGTTCAAACTTTAACATACACACGTATTACATACATTGCATATTGTATATATCACACATTGGGCTTTTTACAAAAATTGATCTAGGTAAAGGTCCATTTTCAGTTATCAATAATTTACCCATTTTTCAGAGTTCACAGATCAATAGGCCTGAATTACTCGTATCCAAATCAATGTACCTGTGCTGTATCTATCCCACAGGTCTAAATGTATGTACACCTCTAGAGCAGAAATGTGTACTAATTAGCTGTGTAGCTGTGGACTGCAGAATTATGTTTGAAAACAAAGTAGGAGTTGCAGAGCTCAAGACAGTTAGAGGAGGCTGTCGTGTGAAAGGAGACAGGGAGGAGTTATCTGTGAGACACATTTAAAACTACAGCCTTCTGTACACCGTGTGAATGAAGCCTGATCCATCAAAGATTTGGAACGCATTGGCCAAAATGAGACAATGACAGACACATAGTCAACGACAGCAGGTGACAAGGCTACATTTTCTATAGAAATAGATATATAGATTCAGTTATATGGTTCCTGCCATTAAAAGGGAAATCCAGGAATCGAAAAACAGTTGGGGATGGGGAAGATAACTATTCTTATATTCAGGGGCGCAACTTTGGTTTTAGAAGTGCGGGGGGCATAATTATTATTATTACATGTCCCCCCGTCCCCCGTCCCCCCGTCCCCAGTGAAAGTTGCACCCCTGCTTATATTCATCGACAGAGCTATTGATGCAAGGACCTCCATGAGATCAAAATGATAGTTAACCCAGTTTTAAATAGTCAAAAATGGATGTACAAATCCCAGATTGCCCCTTTAATCCTGCAATCCTGTACAACATGGTGTTGGGAAATAGACATAGACCCAACAGTAGGTTATTGTCACAACATGTTAATATCGGTGCTCTGTGGAAAGTGCACAGAGTACAGTACCTAACTGTTCCCTTCATGTTCTGTCACCTACTCTGCCCCAACGAACACACAGATCATTAGCTCACCGTTAATCCATCAATCAAGCTGTTAATCCACAAACCATTTTCCCATCATCTGACAAATTCAATGTGAACGATGCACACTTCACTACACTATTTTGTTATTCAAAAAACATGTTGTGTTTTAGAAAGGAGTGTGACCTCTGCGTGTATGGTTCAATCAATGCAAGATGCAATTAGGAAGAAGATAACATTAACCATAAATATATAGAAGTGGCAGTTTGTCCTGTAAATAATGCAATGTAATATCGTCCTGTCCTTCATCATACAGATAAATCCTAATTTCCATCCATTCTCTATTTATTCTCGTTTCTCCATTTCTAATGAGGAATGAATGAGAAGAACACATAAGGAAACAGTCCTTTCCCATATGCTAATGAATAGGCTCTCCTGCCCAGCTTGCCTACTGCCACCGGCCCACCCACCAACCCATCCCAACCTCACAGGCCCTAGCTCCCCACCACACACTGTCAGCAGGCACACTCACCTCTTCCCAGGTCCCACCAGGGACCCGTCACTCCGTCTGTCTGTCTGTCTGTCTGTCTGTCTGTCTATCCTTCTGTCTGTCAATAACTCGCAGTCTGTCCCTTCTGCTCCGATCAGAATGAGAATCCTTCTCCTCCTTAGCCCTGGAGAGCTGGTTGTTCAGTGCCAGAGACAGAGATGGATAGAGCAATAGAGAGAGAGAGAGAGAGAGTGAGAGAGAGAGAGAGAGAGAGAGAGAGAGAGAGAGAGAGAGAGAGAGAGAGAGAGAGAGAGAGAGAGAGAGAGAGAGAGAGAGAGAGAGAGAGAGGAGAAAGAGAGCCTGAACCCCCCCCACCTCCCACCCCTCCCCCATCTCCACCTCAGGGAAACAGGTCGGAGCAGTCCCAGAGAACACAAACACGGATGCCCAGGCCAGTTCTCCCTGGATATTCCGGTTCTGCAGAAATCCTGCAAAAACCGGACCAACCAGATTTATTAAAACCAGAGAGCAGAGAGAGGCAATAGGGAAACTCAAACACACAGTGCCATGCAATAAACTTTTCACTCTTACATTTCAGACGTAAAAGAGGCAGAGATAAAAAAAATATATACAATAAAAAAACTCAAAATGACATCAGGGTCTATAAACATGGAGTTATGATTGAGTGACTATAGAATACAACTAAATAAATAATGATTTGTATTACTTTTTCTACTTGAGAGGTAACCGTATCAAGTAATCTTATAATTTGAGAGGATTAGCAGACTTGCTCTGAAGGTGGAAAAGGTATTTTGAGGTTTTAGATACGTGCATGCTGATTGGGCATTTCTCCAAATGTTTCGTTATCATACCAGTTATTACTCCTATAGTTACAAATGGGGTGGACTGCGGACACAATTATCCAGTTTCCCCCTCCTAGCTCTACTTGAGATGTACTATGAATCAGAATCGTGTGATAAAACATCGGCAGACACAATTGCAGTGATCGCTATTAGGATATACATTTCTGATGGGAAATAACACGTCACTTTGCTCGCTGTGAAAGCAATATCATGAGAAATTCTGTGATATTGTGTCAAGTCAACTGACTTGACTGTGGCTGGGGTCATGAGGTTTAAACGTGGGGGTTGGGTTGTGACATGAGGTTGGACCATAGGACAACAGCAGCTATGTGTGTTTTATGAAATGGGAATATGATAGCGGACACAATCACACCCCTTTCACTTAGCCCAACAATGCTGCTGGGCCACAAAACCATAGAGAGTTTACCTGATTACTGAACTTCCTGAACACTGGACAGAACGGGTTGAACAACTAAACCTTTCAATCTGTCCGGCCCTCCGTTTGTCAGTCTGTCTCCACCCTGATGGATACTGCAGACACACAGGAACTCTATGAGAGACTGAGAGGAATGATTAAAACCCTGGTTGAAAACTGGTTGAATTAATGTCGTTTCCACGTCATTTCAACACCAACAAAAAAATCATATGTAATGACGTTGGAATCAACGTCGAAAAACTGATTGGATTTGCAAAAAGTCATCAACATAAATACATTTTGGGAATTGTTGTCTTTCTTTAACCTTTACCCTGAATCTAATTAGATGGTAAATGTTTTTGTTGATTTCACTTTGAATTCACGTTAGTTAACAACTCAATCAAATGTAAATCAAAACTAGATATTGAACTGATTGATGTCTGTGATTTGCAGCTAATCTCTGATAATGGACACAAAGCTGTCAGAGTCCAGTGAGCGAGGCACAACACTTCAACTCTCCACTAGAGGTCCCAGTCTGACCTCTTTACACAGAACAGACAGAGTGAGAGAGAGAGAGAGAGAGAGAGAGAGAGAGAGAGAGAGAGAGAGAGAGAGAGAGAGAGAGAGAGAGAGAGAGAAATGTCTTTATTCTTCTGGAACTTCTGTGAGTGTAATGTTTACTGTTCATTTTTTTTTATTATTGTTTATTTCACTTTTGTTTATTATCTATTTCACTTGCTTTGGCAATGTTAACATATGTTTCCCATGCCAATAAAGCCTTTAATTTTTTATTTAACTAGGCAAGTCAGTTAAGAACAAATTCTTATTTACAACGACGACCTACCCCGGCCAACGCTGGGCCAATTGTGCGCTGATATATGGGACTCACAATCACAGCCGGATTGTGATACAGCCTGGAATCAAACCAGGGTCTGTAGTGACGCCTCTAGCACTGAGATGCAGTGCCTTAGACCACTGCACCACTCGGGAAGAGGTGTGTGTGTTTGTGGGTGAATGGGCCTACTCTTTCTGACCTGGACAGGAATAATGACCCTGTTACCTCTTGTCCCGTGCAGGCTGATCCAACGGTCATAGGCCAAACATGCAATCTATTGATGGCTGTCTCTCTAGCACACACATCCAACTGTCAGATGTTTCTTTCAGAGTTCCAACTGTCAGATGTTTCTTTCAGAGTTCCAACTGTCAGATGTTTCTTTCAGAGTTCCAACTGTGAGATGTTTCTTTCAGAGTTCCAACTGTGAGATGTTTCTTTCAGAGTTCCAACTGTGAGATGTTTCTTTCAGAGTTCCAACTGTGAGATGTTTCTTTCAGAGTTCCAACTGTGAGATGTTTCTTTCAGAGTTCCAACTGTCAGATGTTTCTTTCAGAGTTCCAACTGTCAGATGTTTCTTTCAGAGTTCCAACTGTGAGATGTTTCTTTCAGAGTTCCAACTGTGAGATGTTTCTTTCAGAGTTCCAACTGTCAGATGTTTCTTTCAGAGTTCCAACTGTCAGAGTTATAAGAAAGACTTGATCAGATATATTCAGCGCCGTGAAAAAGTATTTACCCCCTTTCTGATTTTCTCAACTTTTGCTTTTGATACTGAATGTTATCAGATCTTCAACCAAAACCTATGAAAAATGATTAAAAAGCAACATATTTTGAAGTTTTGGAATGGCCTAGTCAAAGTCCAGACCTAATCCCAATTGAGATGTTGTGGCAGGACTTGAAACGAGCAGTTCATGCTTGAAAACCCACAAATGTCGCTGAGTTAAAGCAGTTCTGCATGGGCCAAAATTCCTCCACAGCGATGTGAGAGACTGATCAACAACTACAGGAAGCATTTGGTTGCAGTCATTGCAGCTAAAGGTGGCACAACCAGTTATTGAGTGTAAGGGGGCAATTCATTTTTCACACAGGGGAATTGGGTGTTGCATAACTTTGTTAATTAAATAAATAAAATGAGTATTACTTTTTTTGTGTTATTTGTAAACTCAGGTTCCGTTTATCTAATATAAGGTTTTGGTTGAAGATCTGATAACATTCAGTATCAAAAACATGCAGAAATAGAGAAAATCAGAAAGGGGGCAAATACTTTTTCACGGCACTGTAACCCTGTATGAGGGCCTGATAACATTCTTCCCCGTGATAACACACAAGATAGAATGTGAAGTGGCTCTCCAAATGAAGTACCTTCGGTTGATACCTTTACCTTGACAGAATCTTTTCCTTATACTCATGGTTAATGGGACGTGGAGTCAATGAGGGATATGAGTAACATAACTAAACAGAGAGGTACAACTTCACAATCATATCAGAATAAGTGTGCTTTATAGGGTGAGTCTGTCTCAAGGGTTTCCTATGCTAAAACAACAAAGAGCAATGCAGTGCTCTGTCTGCCTGTCTGCCTCTGTCTGCCTCTGTCTGCCTGTCTGCCTCTGTCTGCCTCTGTCTGTCTCTCTGTCTGCCTGTCTGCCTCTGTCTGTCTCTCTGTCTGCCTGTCTGCCTCTGTCTGTCTCTGTCTGTCTCTGTCTGCCTCTGTCTGCCTTTCTGCCTGTCTGCGTCTGTCTGTCTCTCTGTCTGCCTGTCTGCCTCTGTATGTCTGTCTCTCTGTCTGCCTGTCTGCCTCTGTCTGTCTCTCTGTCTGCCTGTCTGCCTCTGTCTGTCTCTCTGTCTGCCTGTCTGCCTCTGTCTGTCTCTATGTCTGCCTGTCTGCCTATGTCTGTCTCTCTGTCTGCCTGTCTGCCTCTGTCAGTCTGTCTGAATCAGTTCCTAGAATCAACTTTCTCTGATTTTGAGAAGGGGTACAACATTTGTGACCTCTAGGAATTTGAAACCCAATGCGGTCTTCAAAATCTGTTATGATGTTAAACTAAAATGAATGTCCTCTCCCTCACACGTTATTTATGATCATTACCTTGACCTGCGTTTGTGTCATTAAAACATTCACACAGCCAGGACCAGATCTCAGATCAGTTGGTTTAGACCTACAGTACACAGAGCAGTAAACATGGATGTGAAGGAGTTACACTAATCAATCCTGTGGTCATTTCCACCTATCTAACTCCTTTGTGAGATTCATACAGAAAAATACAGATAGAACAACAATCTGACATGAATAGAAGAACATTTCCATAACTCTTCTATCTGCAGGTTGGCTGGTGGTTCAGACAAACCCTGGCTTGTTCTCTTCAGACCAGGGAACAAATCACAGTGCTAGGTATGCCCAGTCTGACAGCCACCCTCCGAGACCAGCTCACCTCCGCAGCTTAAATCACTGGTGGGAGTGACACTACTCCATAGACTATAGCAGTGGACAGAGTGATGGTCTTTGACAATGTCAATGATCATCATTTTCATGCAACATTAGTTTGCTTGAAGGTAAACGGGGTAAGGCTCCACTTTTCACCTATGACCTTTACCTTTTACGATCTATGCTGTAAAAATGACAATGTTTCCCACCCTGGACAGGTTAGAGCGCACACGAACGCACGTACACATGCATGGATGAACGCACTCATGAACACACACACACACACACACACACACACACACACACACACACACACACACACACACACACACACACACACACACACACACACACAAACACACACACACACCCCATCCAGAGTCTCCCGGCATAGATAAGACATCAGAGGAGAAGGTAGATTTACGAGACACCACAGAGGGCCTGTCAAATACTGCTGGGTAAATGTTTATGCAACATCATCTATGTCAGGCACAAGGGGTTGGAAAACATGCCTCTCGGTGCAGAACTGAACACTCTGGAGATTCATTGATACCTTTGAATCTATCAGTAAGGTCTATTTTCTACAAGGACTTTAATGGGCAAGTGTGTTTAAATCAGTCCTGGTTAGCCTGGACTCATGAGTTGTCAGGTGCACTTTGGAAACAGTAAACATAAATCTCCACTGAGGCTTTACACTGACACTGTTAGTCATTCTGAGTTGATTGCAGCCTGGAACTGAACACCCTATTTAGAACAATGTTAGAAAACAAATGTGATCAGCCAATATTGATTAAAGGGATGGGATGTGGTTACAGAGCCTGTGTAGTCCACATACACCAGGTTTCCCCCAGACTACAGTTCACCAGTAACCCAGTGGGTATTCTGACCTTTTCTGGAAAGGGGTAAACATACAGTACCAGTCAAACGTTTTGACACACCTACTCATTCAAGGGTTTTTCTTTATTTTGTACTATTTTCTACATTGTAGAATAATTGTGAAGATGTCATGACTATGAAATAACACATACGTAATCATGTAGTAACCAAAAAAGTATTAAACAAATCAAAATATATTTTATATTTGAGATTCTTCAAAGTAGCCACCCTTTGCCTTGATGACAGCTTTGCGCAGTCTTGGCATTCTCTCAACCAGCTTCACCTGGAATGATTTTCCAACCGTCTTGAAAGAGTTCCTACATATGCTGAGCACTTGTTGGCTGCTTTTCCTTCACTCTGCCGTCCAACTCATCCCAAACCATCTCAATTGGGTTGAGGTCGGGTGATTGTGGAGGCCAGGTCATCTGATGCAGTACTCCATCACTCCCCTTCTTGGTAAAATAGCCCTTACACAGCCTGTAGGTGTGTTGGGTCATTGTCCTGTTGAAAAACAAACGATAGTCCCAATAAGCGCAAACCAGATGGGATGGCATATCGCTGCAGAATGATGTGGTAGCCATGCTAGTTAAGTGTGCCTTGAATTCTAAATAAATCATAGACAGTGTCACCAGCAAAGCACCCACACACCCTCACACCTCCTCCTCCATGCTTCACGGTGGGAACCACACATGCAGAGATCATCTGTTCACCTACTCTGCGTCTCACAAAGACACGGCGGTTGGAACCAAAAATCTCAAATTTGGACTCATCAGACCAAAGGACAGATTTTCACCGGTCTAATGTTCAATGTTCGTGTTTCTTGGCCTAATCAAGTCTCTTCTTCTTATTGGTGTCCTTTAGTAGTGGTTTCTTTGCAGCAATTCGACCATGAAGGCCTGATTCACGCAGTCTCCTCTGAACAGTTGATGTTGAGATGTGTCTGTTACTTGAACTCTGTAAAGCATTTATTTGGGCTGCAATTTCTGAGGCTGGTAACTCTAATGAAGTTATCCTCTGCAGCAGAGATAACTCTGGGTCTTCCTGGAAGTGATGCAGAAAATGAAATTGATGGAAGTTACCATCTATCTGCAATATTAAGCTGATCTACCCCCAAAAAAAAAAAAGCGCTTGATGGTTTTTGCGACTGCACTTGAAGAAACTTGGAAAGTTCTTGAAATGTTCCGTATTGACTGACCTTCATGTCTTAAAGTAATGATGGACTGTCATTTCTCTTTGCTTATTTGAGCTGTTCTTGCCATAATTTGGACTTGGTCTTTTACCAAATAGGGCTATCTTCTGTATACCAACCCTACCTTGTCACAACACAACTGATTGCCTGAAACACATTAAGAAGGAAAGAAATTCCACAAATTAACTTTTAACAAGTCACACCTGTTAATTGAAATGCACTCCAGGTGACTACCTCATGAAGCTGGTTGAGAGAATGCCAAGAGTGTGCAAAGCTGTCATCAAGGCAAAGGGTGGCTACTTTGAAGAATCTCAAATATAACATATATTTTGATTTGTTTAAATTTTTTTTGGTTACTACATGATTCCATATGTGTTATTTCATAGTTGTGATGTCTTCACTATTAGTCTACAATGTAGAAAACAGTAAAAATAAAGAAAAACCCTGGAATGAGTAGGTGTGTCCAAACTTTTGACTGGTACTGTATATGCATGCAATCTACACATGCATAGCTGTTAGTCGCTTTGGATAAAAGCACCTGCTAAAGGGCATATATAAATAAAACCTTGCCTTCCACCCAGACTCTCCTCTGAGAGTGTGTTGATCTACTGATAAGGTGGTTGGACACAGACTTGACGACGTGGGTGTGAAACACAAAGGAGAGAGAAGGTGGTGCTCTGATACTGTGCTCTGTCTGTCCGTCCGTCCGTCTGTCTGTCGGCTTGACCTGTACCCATGTTTACCCACAGAGAGTAGCCCAGAAACCACTGCCGTTTACTGTACTCTACCTTTCACCTCTTCTCTCTTACGTGTTGGCAAACCACCACTAGGGTGTGCTAGTTAACACTCGACCAAACCTCTGCTGGCCATTCATTACTACAAACCTTTCACATGACATCAGCAAAAAGGGCTAATGCTAACCAAGAGCCCATGAACTCACTGTCGTTATATGCATTGCCTAGCGCACATTTTAATTTGCAAGGAAACCCACTGGGCCGTGTGTAGTAGTGGTCGGCTGTTTGTTCACCCACCCGCAGTCACTAATAACACATCCGCAACCATGCAACTATATGGGGATAAAGTGAAAATCTGAGGCCCACACTTGGACAAACACACCTCATTCAGCTCGTCTGAGGGCTTGATGATTGGTTGACTAGTTGAATCAGGTGTGCTTGTCCAGGCTTACAATAAAAGTGTGTACTGTTGGGGGTACTGGAGTACCAGCGTTGGGAAACACTATCCTATAGGATTTACACAATCCCATAGGATTTTGTATTACCTCTATCAGAATCCTATGAGAACAGTTTTTCTTAATTGAACCCGTTGAATTATAGTTTGTTGTCAGTAGTTCCAGTATAAAACAACAACATCAATTACAACATTTTTGTTGATTGGAAACAAAAGTTCTATACTCATTTATTTTTCTTATTTCCAATAGGAAAAAAGTAATCCAATAGGATTCCAATAGGATTCTGATAGAGGTGATACAAAATCCTATAGGATTGTGAGAATCATGTAGGATTCTATTGGAATAATCACTAATCCTGTAGGATTTTTTGACTAGGGTCACCAAATCTTTCCCAAACATTAGGCTACTTTTCTGGCTTCCCTACTCTTTATTTTCAACCCACTGACCAGTGTGTGTAGGTGACTTCAATGTAGTGATCCAGGTCATGGCAGTGTGAACACGGCTCCTCTCCTCAGCTGAGCCAGAAAACACCATGACAGAGCTGAGCTCCCTGTCCCGTCCAAGGCCACCCAGCACGATGAATAAACCTGGGATGTCAAACAACCTGGGACGTCAAACAACCTGAGAGCCTGGATTTATCCCCCCTAACACAGAACACACAGAGAGAGAGAGAGAGAGAGAGAGAGAGAGAGAGAGAGAGAGAGAGAGAGAGAGAGAGAGAGAGAGAGAGAGAGAGAGAGAGAGAGAGAGAGAGAGAGAGAGAGAGAGAGAGAGAGAGAGAGAGAGAGAAAAATACATTACAGTGTACAACAGGGCCTAGTGTAATTTGATGTGTATGTACACCTTAAACATCCAATGTCCAGGAAAGCCCCGGTGATTTGGAAACTATTGTCACAGCATTAGCAGTCCTTTGAGAGTTGTCCCTGTCTGGCCTTTCCACTGGGTAGCTGTTTAGCTGTGCTCGTGTAGGAGCTCGAGATATCTCCCTGAGGGCTGATCGTAGTGTTTACCTATGCTGAAGGGGGCCAGTCACACTCTCACCACCGGTACCACTTCACAAGCATTAACACACTGGAGTGGCCTCTATTAGCCAGGAGAGACACGGCCTACAGTACTGACACACATGCATTCACGCTCACGCACACACACACACACACACACAAACAAACTATGGGCAGATTCAATGATTTTGTCAAGGACACGCTGGTAGCAGTTAGTAACGACAATGCTAGTGCCTTTACCTAACGTAGATGCCCTTTTGAGTTCTCCCTCCAAGATCACATCATGTGAACCCTAAGCTGCAGTAGTCAACACGTATAGCTTGGCATGTTTCTATGCTTGTTGATTTGTTGAGTTGTTTGTCCGGTGCTGACTTTATTCAGGGACCTCCTGTCAGTGCCATGCTGTTTCCTGTCCCCCCCCCCCCAAAAAAAAACAGGACGCACTGGCTTCCCCTCAGAGTGAGGCTGTGCCTCATCTGATAAAATGTGCACTGTCTCTGTGTATGAGAGTAGTGTCTGTGCGTGTGAAAACGGATATCTGTGTATCCTATATCATGAGGATACTGTGAGACAGTCTCTCAGTATCACATGTTAGCAGTTGAAATGCTAGATAGAATGTCCACTCCAGTCACCATTATCGCATTTCTGTGACTGACAGGCAAAATGAAGTACACTCAATATGATAATAACGATCAGGGAAGCAGCTGTGAAGTCAGTCGTCTTCAGCACCCTGCCAGTGGCCCTCCAACTGCACTGGAGAGAGTCATTGATATCATACAGTAAGTCAGACTGACTGACTGGGGGTATGAGTATGCATTAACGGTCAAATGGCACTGCCTTGTAGAGTAAAAATGACCTCCTCTCCCACACACTTACCCTTCGTTTCTCCATAAATAACGCACACACATACATACACACACACAGATGATTTAATGTTTCTCCATGCAACTGGAGACTATATTTAGGTGACTGTACAACTGGAAAAACAATACTCGAGGAATTTCCAAAGAAATTACAACTATCTTTTCTCTCTGCTTCCTGTTCAACTCTTTCTTCAAACACTCTCTCTTCCTAACTCTCATTCTGATGTTGTAACAGCGTAGACAGAAAGTCTTGGTCTAGGGTAGAGGAGAGGAGTGTAATGAATACTCGGACAGAGTGGTAAGATCCAATCGCAGAATAGCGATGCTTTATTAGAGTACAGACAAGGGAATAGCTTAATCGTGGTTGGGCGGGCTGTGGTCAAAACCGGGCCAGGCATAGACAGGCAGAGGTACCAATGGAGCGGGCTTAGTCGTAGTCGAGGGCACAGGCACAGGATCAGAGGACGGTAATCACTGGGGTAGACAAGCAGAGGATTAAGCAATTCGGGGAGTCAAACAACAAGGCACAGGTCGGATACACGGGTAATCAAAAACAACAAACTCTCTCTCTCTCTCGGAACAAAACGCTTAGCAAGTCACAATGGAACAATACCTCGCACCGACTGAACTTCTGAGCACACCTTCTATCCTACCCTAATTACGGACAGGTGTGCTCAGAACTCAGGTGAACCAGATCGAGTCTGATGACTCCCCCTCTCTGTAGATCGGGGAAGTGTCAGACTCTGTCTAGACCCAGCCAACCCCCGATCCCTTACAGTATCTCCCTCCCCAGGGCCGGCTCCTGACGGCCTTCTACCTCTACCGGGTGGTCTTCCTCTGGGTCGGGGTCCGGGATGATCTGGGTGTTCAGCGTGGAAAGTGACCTTGAGAGCGGGGTCTAGTATGTCCTTAGCAGGGACCCAGGACCGTTCCTCAGGTCCATATCCCTCCCAGTCCACGAGATATTCGATGCCCCCTCGTCTCCGTCTTGACTCCAGTATCTCGTGGACTATATAGGTGGTGTCCTGTTCATCCTCCAAAGGTGGTGTAGTAGGTTGTTGAGCGATTGGTGGGTACATCGGGCTATAATGGACAGGTTTCAACAGGGAGACGTGGAACGTAGGGTTTATCCTGTAGTGTCGAGGGAGTAACAGACGGTAGGTGACAGGGTTAATACATCTCTGTACCTTGAAGGGACCAATGTACCTGGGTTGGAGCTTCTTGCAGCTCCGTCGGAACCGCAGGTCTCGGGTAGACAGCCACACTCGCTGCCCGGGTTGATAAGTGGGAGTAGGTCTCCGGCGTCGGTCGGCGTAGGTCTTTTGCTGTTGTGAGGCTTGACTGAGATGTTGATGGGCCGTCTCCCAGACCTGCGCACTCCGACGGAACCACTCGTCCACCGCCGGTACCATCCCTGATGCGGTATCCCACGGGAACAGGGGTGGTTGATACCCTAGAACACACTGGAAGGGCGTTAGGCGTAGGGAGGTGTGAATGAGTGAGTTCTGAGCATACTCTACCAAAGGAAGGAATCGGCTCCACTCTTGCGGCTGCTGCGAACATTGTTGCCGTAGATATTTCCCAATTTCCTGGTTGAGTCGTTCTGTCTGCCCATTGGCCTGGGGATGATATCCGGAGGTTAGGCTAACCGAGATGCCCAAGCGTTCGCAGAAGGCCTTCCATACCCGGGATACAAACTGGGGTCCCCGGTCGGAAACAATATCCTCCGGGACACCAAACTGCCGGAACACCTGGGTAAACATAGTCTCAGCCATCTGAGTGGCGTTAGGCAAACGGGTCATGGGTACCAACCGGCACATCTTGGAGAAACGATCGATGACCACGAGAATTACAGTATGGCCCTCAGATTCTGGTAGGTCGGTAACAAAGTCCATTGCAATGTGCGACCAGGGTCGTTGAGGAGTTGGCAATGGCATCAGCTTACCCTCCGGTAGTGCACGAGGTACCTTGGACTGAGCACATACTGGACAGGATAAGACATAGTCTCTGACATCATCTGTGAGGGAATCCCACCAGTATTTTCGGCTGATGAGTCGTGTAGTTCGAGTGATTCCGTGATGACCAGATCCCAGCGACGTGTGACACCATTCCATCAGTTGAGGTCGAAGTGGAGCTGGTACAAACACCTTAGACACCGGGGTTTCTGGAGGGGCTGGTTCCGCTTGTAAGCTCTCCTGAATAGTGTCATCAATAGCCCACCTCACCGGACCAGCACGGCAACTCATGGGGAGAATAGGTTCTGGCTCCACGGGTCTTTCCGCGTGCTCGAACCGTCGGGAAAGCGCGTCCGCCTTACCATTCTTGGACCCGGGGATATAAGAGACAGTGAATCGGAAACGGTTGAAGAATAAGGACCACCTTGCCTGTCGGGAGTTCAGTCGTTTGGCACTGTGAAGATACTCCAGGTTGCGGTGGTCCGTGAGCACTTGAACGGATGCTCTGCTCCCTCCAACCAATGTCTCCACTCCTCCAGTGCTAACTTCACCGCCAGTAATTCCCGATTACACACGTCATAGTTCTGCTCGGCCGAATTCAGTTTCCTAGAGAAGAAAGCACAGGGTCGTGATTTAGGTGGCTCACCTTGGCATTGGGATAACACGGCTCCAACTCCAACCTCCGAGGCGTCCACTTCCACGATAAATGGTAAGGTAGGGTCCGGCTGACATAAAATAGGAGCGGTGGTAAAGCGTTGCTTCAACGTCTCAAACGCACGCACTGCCCCCTCCGTCCAGTTCAGACCGCGACCCTTGTAGCTGGTCATCGCCGACAGGGGCGCTGCGGTTGTGCTGAAATTACGCACGAACCGTCTATAGTAATTGGCAAACCCTAAGAATCTCTGGAGCTCTTTCACCGTCTGGGGTTGAGGCCAGTCTTGTACCGCTTGTACCTTGGATTCATCCAGTTTAACCCCGTCGGGAGTGAGTATGGCCCCAAGGAAGGAAATCGTAGTGACATGGAATTCACTCTTTTCTGCCTTCACGAACAGAGAATGGTGTAGGAGCCGATCCAGAACCTGTCGTACATGGGACACATGTTCACTCAGAGAGTTAGAATAGATTAGGATGTCATCAATGTAAACTATAACAAAGCGATCAATCATGTCCCTGAAAATGTCATTCATGAACGCCTGAAATACTGAGGGCGCGTTGGTAAGTCCATAGGGCATGACACAATATTCATAGTGTCCTCGATGTGTGATGAATGCGGTCTTCCATTCATCCCCTTCTCTAATGCGCACCAGATTGTACGCACTCCTGAGGTCCAGTTTACTGTAGATAGAGGCCTGCCCCACCTGCTCGAGGGCTGCTGGGATCAAAGGAAGAGGGTAACGATTTTTTATGGTAATATCGTTCAACCCTCGATAGTCTATACAAGGACGCAGTCCGCCATCCTTTTTCTTCACGAAGAAAAAACTGGATGCGGCGGGAGACGTAGATGGACGAATGGCCCCTTGCTGTAGCGCCTCATCAATATACTTGCTCATAGATTCTCGTTCCGGCTGTGTCAACGGGTAGATTCTTCCACGAGGAGGTGTAGCCCCGGATAGCAGATCAATCGCGCAGTCCCAGGCCCGATGAGGTGGTAACACGGTAGCCCTCTCCTTGGAGAACACCTGCGCGTAATTCTGGTGGAACAACAGTAGACACCGCACCCTGCGCATCCTCCACAGTAGACGCTTTGCAAGGTAACTTGAGACACTCTGCCCTACATACCTCACTCCACGCTGTGATATCGCCAGATTTCCAGGAGATGACCGGATCATGGGTGACGAGCCAGGGGTGGCCGAGAACTAGCGGCTCCAGTGGAGCGGAGATGACAAAAAAAATGATGTTCTCATGGTGTATGGAGCCCACTTGTAACTTGATTACCTCTGTACGGTGCGTAATGAACCCAGTGCCCATGGGCTCACCGTCTAGCGCGTTGACTCGCAGGGGAGGTTGAATTGGGATAAGTTGAACTCCCAACTCCTCAGCAAGACCCATATCCAGAAAGCTGGCAGCCGTTCCGGAATCAATAAGTCCTTCCAACCTGCGCACTTTCTCTCCGACAGATAAGGTAACTGGCACATACATTTGTTTCGATGTAATGTTCAAAACTTGATCTCACTCACCGGTTTGGCAGTTCCGAGGCGATATCCTGGGGTACGGTTTGGTCGTACCGGACATAGACGAACGAAATGACCCGACTGACCACAATACAGGCATAGTCCGTCTTGCCGACGTTGTTGTCTCACCGAACCTTGTAGAGGTGACCGTCCCAGTTGCATAGGTTCCTCCTCAGATTCTCTCCGCCGCTCTGTCGATTGCTTAGGACCAGTGATCGAGGGCTCCCGGACTGTGGATACCTTGTGTTGCACTATCAGATTATCAATAGAGATGGCTATTTTGATAAACTCATGTAGCGCAGTGATATCTCCTCGACAAGCCAACTCAGTCTGTACGTCCTTGCGCAGCCCTCTTCGGAAAACGGTGAGCAACGCAGTCTCGCTCCATCCGCTACCGGCTGCTATAGTACGGAACTCTAAAGCGTAGTCGGCTACTGTGCGACGGCCCTGCTGAAGTTCGCATAGTTGGTCTCCCACACTACGCCCAGATACTGGGTGGTCGAACACCTCTTGGAACAGTCTCTTGAACTGAACTTCCGCATTCAACTCGGGGACCTCAGCTGCCCAAAGCGCAGTAGCCCAATCCAGTGCTCTTCCCGTTAGCAGAGAAATCATGAAATCCACCCTGCTACGGTCATCGGGAGACATAGTACGATTATACGACATATACAGGGGACGTCTGGAGTAGAAACCCTGACATTTGCCAGGTTCCCCGTCGTACCTTGTTGGTAGAGAAATCGGAGGTGCATGACGAGGACTGACCGTGCTCGGGGTGGTGCCTTCAGCCGCACCAGCGTTGAGTAGCTGCAGGAGTTCATCCATCCGTTTCTCCTGTATCTCCCATCGCCTCTGTAATTCCGCTGGATCCATGGTATGGGCGAGGTATTCTGTAATGAATACTCGGACAGAGTGGTAAGATCCAATCGCAGAATAGCGATGCTTTATTAGAGTACAGACAAGGGAATAGCTTAATCGTGGTCGGGCGGGCTGTGGTCGAAACCGGGCCAGGCATAGACAGGCAGAGGTACCAATGGATCGGGCTTAGTCGTAGTCGAGGGCACAGGCACAGGATCAGAGGACGGTAATCACTGGGGTAGACAAGCAGAGGATTAAGCAATTCGGGGAGTCAAACAACAAGGCACAGGTCGGATACACGGGTAATCAAAAACAACAAACTCTCTCTCTCTCTCTCTCTCTCTCTCGGAACAAAACGCTTAGCAAGTCACAATGGAACAATACCTCGCACCGACTGAACTTCTGAGCACACCTTCTATCCTACCCTAATTACGGACAGGTGTGCTCAGAACTCAGGTGAACCAGATCGAGTCTGATGACTCCCCCTCTCTGTAGATCGGGGAAGTGTCAGACTCTGTCTAGACCCAGCCAACCCCCGATCCCTTACAAGGAGAGGAGAGGAGAGGAGAGGAGAGGAGAGGAGAGGAGAGGAGAGGAGAGGAGAAAGGGAGCATGGTATAGGAATACATACACCCTTTTACACACAGGATTACACACACCCTCTTACACACACGATTACACACACCCTCTTACACATGATTACACACACCCTCTTACACACAGGATTACAAACACCCTCTAACACACAGGATTACATACACCCTCTTACACACAGGATTACACACACCCTCTTACACACAGGATTACATACACCCTCTTACACACAGGATTACACACACCCTCTTACACACAGGATTACATACACCCTCTTACAAACAGGATTACACACACCCTCTTACACACAGGATTACATACACCCTCTTACACACAGGATTACACACACCCTCCTACACACAGGATTACACACACCCTCTTAAACACAGGATTACACACACCCTCTTACACACAGGATTACACACACCATCTTACACACAGGATTACATACACCCTCTTACACATCGGATTACACACACCCTCCTACACACAGGATTACACACACCCTCTTACACACAGGATTACATACACCCTCTTACACATATGATTACATACACCCTCCTACACACAGGATTACATACACCTTCTTACACACAGGATTACATACACCCTCTTACACACATGATTACATACACCCTCTTACACACAGGATTACACACACCCTCTTACACACAGGATTACACACACCCTCTTACACACAGGATTACAAACACCCTTTTATACACAGGATTACACACACCCTCCAACACACAGGATTACACACACCCTTTTATACACAGGATTACACACACCCTCTTACACACAGGATTACAGACACCTTCTTACACACAGGATTACATACACCCTCCTACACACATGATTACATACACCCTCTTACACACAGGATTACACACACCCTTTTACACACATGATTACATACACCCTCTTACACACATAATTACACACACCCTCCTACATACAGGATTACATACACCTTCTTACACACAGGATTACATACACCCTCCTACACACATGATTACACACACACTCTTACACACAGGATTACACACACTCTTACACACATGATTACATACACCCTCTTACACACATGATTACATACACCCTCTTACACACATGATTACATACATCCTCTTACACACATGATTACATATACCCTCTTACACACAGGATTACACACACCCTCTTACACACATGATTACATATACCCTCTTACACACAGGATTACATAAACCCTCTTACACAAATGATTACATACACCCTCTTACACACAGGATTACACACATGATTACATACACCCTCTTACACACATGATTACATACACCCTCTTACACACATGATTACATACACCCTCTTACATACAGGATTACACACACCCTCTTACACACATGATTACATATACCCTCTTACACACAGGATTACATACACCCTCTTACACACAGGATTACACACACCCTCTTACACACAGGATTACACACAGCGTTTTACACACAGGATTACACACACCCTCTTACACACAGGATTACACACACCCTTTTATACACAGGATTACACACACCCTCCAACACACATGATTACACACACCCTTTTTACACAGGATTACACACACCCTCCAACACACATGATTACACACACCCTTTTACACACAGGATTACAGACACCCTCTTACACACAGGATTACATACACCCTCTTACACACAGGATTACATGCACCCTCTTACACATATGATTACATACACCCTCCTACACACATGATTACATACACCCTCTTACACACATGATTACACACACCCTTTTACACACATGATTACATACACCCTCTTACACACAGAATTACACACACCCTCCTACACACAGGATTACATACCTCCTCTTACACACATGATTACATACACCCTCTTACACACATGATTACATACACCCTCTTACATACAGGATTGCATACACCCTCTTACACACATGATTACATACACCCTCTTACACACATTATTACATACACCCTCTTACATACAGGATTACACACACCCTCTTACACACATGATTACATATACCATCTTACACACAGGATTACATAAACCCTCTTACACACATGATTACATACACCCTCTTACACACATGATTACACACATGATTACATACACCCTCTTACATACAGGATTACATACACCCTCTTACATACATGATTACATACACCTTCTTACACACATGATTACATACACCCTCTTACATACAGGATTACATACACCCTCTTACATACAGGATTACACACACCCTCTTACATACAGGATTACACACACCCTCTTACACACATGATTACACACACCCTCTTACACACATGATTACATATACCATCTTACACACAGGATTACATAAACCCTCTTACACACATGATTACATACACCCTCTTACACACATGATTACACACATGATTACATACACCCTCTTACATACAGGATTACATACACCCTCTTACACACAGGATTACACACACCCTCTTACACACATGATTACATATACCCTCTTTCACACAGGATTACATAAACCCTCTTACACGCATGATTACATACACCCTCTTACACACAGGATTACACACATGATTACATACACCCTCTTACATACATGATTATATACACCCTCTTACACACAGGATTACACACACCCTCTTACACACAGGATTACATACATGATTACATACACCCTCTTACATACAGGATTACATACACCCTCTTACATACATGATTACATACACCCTCTTACATACAGGATTACATACACCCTCTTACATACAGGATCACACACACCCTCTTACACACATGATTACATACACCCTCTTACACACAGGATTACACACATGATTACATACACCCTCTTACATACATGATTATATACACCCTCTTACACACAGGATTACACACACCCTTTTACACACATGATTACATACATGATTACATACACCCTCTTACATACAGGATTACATACACCCTCTTACATACATGATTACATACACCCTCTTACATACAGGATTACATACACCCTCTTACATACAGGATCACACACACCCTCTTACACACATGATTACACACACCCTCTTACACACAGGATTACACACACCCTCTTACACACAGGATTACACACATGATTACATACACCCTCTTACATACATGATTATATACACCCTCTTACACACAGGATTACACATCCCCTCTTACACACAGGATTACACATCCCCTCTTACACACAGGATTACACACACCCTCTTACACTCAGGATTACACACACCCTCTTACACTCAGGATTACACACACCCTCTTACTTTAGCCTCTGTCTCACCTTCATATAGACCCTGACCTAGAGTAGAGATAGACCCTGACCTAGAGTAGAGATAGACCCTGACCTAGAGTAGAGATAGATACACCACAGGAGGCTGCTTGAGGGGAGGCCAGAACGGCGCAAATGGAATGGCATCAAACATATAGAAACAATTTGTTTGATGTGCAGTGCCTTCGGAAAGTATTCAGACCCCTTGACTTTTTCCACATTTTGAAGCGTTACAGCCTTATTCTAAAATGGATTAAAAAATAAATAATCCTCAACAATCTACACACAATACCCCATAATGACAAAGCGAAAACAAATGTTTTGAATTTTTGCAAATGTGTAAAAGAAAAAACAGAAATACCTTATTTATATAAGTATTCAGACCCTTTGATATGAGACTCGAAATTGAGCTCAGGTTCATCCTGTTTCCATTGATCATCCTTGAGATGTTTCTACAACTTGATTGGAGTCCACCTGTGGTAAATTCAATTGATTGGACATGATTTGGAAAGGCACACACCGGTCTATATAAGGTCCCAAAGTTGACAGTGCATGTCAGAGCAATAACCAAGCCATGAGGTCGAAGGAATTTTCCGTAGAGCTCCGAGACAGGATTGTGTCGAGGCACAGATCTGGGGAAGGGTACCAAAACATTTCTGCAGCATTGAAGGTCCCCAAGAACACAGTGGCCTCCATCATTCTTAAATGGAAGAAGTTTGGAACCACCAAGACTCTTCCTAGAGATGGCCGCCTGTCCAAACTGAGCAATTGGGGGAGAAGGCCTTGGTCTGGCGACCAATAATCTGATGGTCAGTCTGACAGAGCTCTAGTGTTCCTCTGTGGAGATGGGAGAACCTTCCAGAAGCACAACCATCTCTGCAGCACTCCACCAATCAGGCCTTTATGGTAGAGTGACAAGACAGAAGACACTCCTCAGTAAAAGGCACATGACAACCCGCTTGGAGTTTGCCAAAAAGCACCTAAAGACACTCAGACCATGAGAAACAAGATTCCCTGGTCTGATGAAACCAAGATTGAACTCTTTGGCCTGAATGCCAAGCGTCACTTCTGGAGGAAACCTGGCACCATCCCTACGGTGAAGCATGGTGGTGGAAGCATCATGCTGTGGTGATGTTTTTCAGCGGCAGGGACTGGGAGACTAGTCAGGATCGAGGCAAAGATGAATGGAGCAAAGTACAGAGAGATCCTTGATGAAAACCTGCTCCAGAGCGCTCAGTGCCTCATACTGGGGCGAAGGTTCACGTTCCAACAGGACAATGACCCTAAGCACACAGCCAAGACAACGCAGGAGTGGCTTCGGGACAAGTCTCTGAATGTCCTTGAGTGGCCCAGCCAGAGCCCGGACATGAAACCGATCAAACATCTCTGGAGAGACCTGAAAATAGCTGTGCAGCAACGCTCCCCATCCAACCTGACAGAGCTTGAGAGGATCTGCAGAGAAGAATGGGAGAAACTCCCCAAATACAAGTGTGCCAAGCTTGTAGTGTCATACCCAAGAAGACTCGAGGCTGTAATCACTGCCAAAGGTGCTTCAACAAAGTACTGAGTAAAGGGTCTGAATTCTTATGTAAATTTGATATTTCAGTTGATATTTTTTTATACATTAGCAAACATTTCAAAAATCTTGTTTTTGCTTTGTCATTATGGGGTATTGTGTTTAGATTGATGAAGAAAACCCCCCAATTTTTTATCAATTTTAGAATAAGGCTGTAACCTAACAAAATGTGGAAAAAGTCAAGGGGTCTGAATACTTTCCGAATGCACTGTATTTGATACCATTCCAGTAATTCCTCTCCAGCCATTACCATCAGCCCATCCTCCCTAATTAAGGTGCCACCAACCTCCTGTAATGCACTGGTATCAAACTCTTGTCATCAGTACTACACACCTTCATACTGAAACGATAACTTCTGGATTGGGGAGAAGGTTAGTTATCAAACAAGGCTACGACTCGGTGGACTGTACCTCCGTCAAGTGTACCCTCAGAGTCTCAAGTGAGACATCAAGAAAGTTTATCAGTACAGAGAAATGTGGTTGACTGTCTCTCACCACCCGATTATGGCCCCAGTAGCTGTCAGCAAGGCCATTCACCCTTAGAGGATTCAATGAGAGACACCCCCAGCTCCTAGCCAGCCTAGCCAATGAAAGGGCTCAGGGAGTGACATTGAGGGAGATGCTCCAAATAGCTCTGTGGTGTTTAAGGGCTCCTGATAGAAAGCAGAACCCCCAATAGGAGAAAAAAAACAATTAGGCTATTACTCCATGCAGACCTATTAGGAGGGCTGGATCTCAGTGTTTTCTTAGCCTCTTTATGGGCCGATAATGGACAGCACTGAAACATTATAAAAGTGTGCAGATCACACTCAGAAGATTATGGGAAGAGGAATGGGAATGAGGGAGATTCTAGGAAGAGGGTAAGGGCCATGGAGGGAGATTCTGGGAAGAGGAATGAGGATGAGGGAGATTCTGGGAAGAGGAATGGGGATGAGGGAGATTATGGGAAGAGGGTAAGGGCCATGGAGGGAGATTCTGGGAAGAGGAATGAGGATGAGGGAGATTCTGGGAAGAGGAATGGGGATGAGGGAGATTATGGGAAGAGGGTAAGGGCCATGGACGGAGATTCTGGAAAGAGGGTAAGTGCCAAGGAGGGAGATTCTGGGAAGAGGAATGGGGATGAGGGAGATTCTGGGAAGACGGTTATGGCTGTGGAGGGAGATTCTGGGAAGAGGGTAAGGACCATGGAGGGAGATTATGGGAAGACGGTTACGGCCATGGAGGGAGATTCTGAGAAAAGGAATGGAGATGAGGGAGATTCTGGGAAGACGGTTATGGCCGTGGAGGGAGATTATGGGAAGAGGGTAAGGGGCATGGAGGGAGATTTCTGGGAAGAGGAATGAGGATGAGGGAGATTCTGGGAAGAGGAATGGGGATGAGGGAGATTATGGGAAGAGGGTAAGGGCCATGGAGGGAGATTCTGGGAAGACGGTTACGGCAGTGGAGGGAGATTCTGGGAAGAGGGTTACGGCAGTGGAGGGGCATTTTAAAGGAGGGTCTCTTTATTTAACAGGAGGAATTATGCTCTGACTGAACTTTGTTTAACTTTGAACTCGATCCAAGAAGATTGAATGATTGGGAAAAAATGAAATATTGTCACACTAATGGCTTTAAGTTTCAAACCATGGCGTACGTGATGCCATTCGAAAGCAGATGTCACCAAGACCATTCCTCATTTTCAATATCTTCTTATATAGCACACAACTCACTCAGTATATCACTTTATACCAAACCATCCATCTGAAACAAACTTTGTGTCACGATCGTCGGAGGAAGTGGACCAATGCGCAGCGTGATAAGTGAACATACTTTATTATTAATTCAGCACACGAACAAAACAACAAACGATACGAAACGTGAAGTCCTTGGTTACAACACAAACCATACGGAACAAGATCCCACAAACACTGTGGAAAAACAGGCTACCTAAATATGGTTCCCAATCAGAGACAACAAGCAACAGCTGATTCACGTTGCCTCTGATTGAGAACCACACCGGCCAACATAGAAACAAACGAACTAGACAATCACCCTAGCACACAAAACACATAGAAACCACACACCCTGGCTCAACATAAGAGTCCCAGAGCCAGGGCGTGACAGTACCCCCCCCCAAAGGCGCGGACTGCGACCGCACCAAACATAAACCGAACAGGGGAGGGCCGGGTGGGCATTCCTCCTCGGAGGCGGTTCCGGCTCCGGGCTTGACCCCCACCCTCCAACCAACCCCCCAAAGCGCCCCTGGTCCGGTCTGGCCCTGCTGGCCGGAGCTGGACTGAACACTGGTGGAGCGGATTGCTCTATCTCCGCAGTGGAGCAGGCACCGGTGGAACAGGCACGGGCTGTGCCGGACTGACGACGCGCACCACAGGCTCGGTGCGGGGAGCAGGGACGGGCCGGACCGGGCTGACGACGCGCACCATTGGCTTGGTGCGGGGAGCAGGGACGGGCCGAACCGGGCTGACGAAGCGCACCACTGGCTTGGTGCGGGGAGCAGGAACAGGCCGGACCGGGCTGACGACGCGCACCATTGGCTTGGTGCGGGGAGCAGGGACGGGCCGAACCCGGGCTGACGGCGCACCACTGGCTTGGTGCGGGGAGCAGGAACAGGCCGGACCGGGCTGACGACGCGCACCACAGGCTTGGTGCGGGGAGCAGGGACGGGCCGAACCTGGCTGACGGGCGCACCACTGGCTTGGTGCGGGAGCAGGAACAGGCCGGACCGGGCTGACGACGCGCACCACAGGCTTGGTGCGAGGGGCAGGAACATGCCGGACCGGGCTGGCGACGCGCACCACAGGCTCGGTGCGAGGGGCAGGAACATGCCGGACCGGGCTGGCGACGCGCACCACAGGCTCGGTGCGAGGGACAGGAACAAGCCGGACCGTACTGGGGACACACACCACTGGCCCTACGCGGGGATCAGGAACGGGCCGGACCGGACTGGCAACACACCCCAGTACCTCTCGCCGTGCCTCTACATTCTCCTTCCCCCTGGTGACCAGTGACTCCCGTAACCTGGCGGCCTCATTTGTCAACCCGCTGAACCACTCTATCCCGGCCTCCTGCTGCCCCGTCGTCCACGGCGTGAGCCCCCCCCTAAAAAATGTCTGGGCGTCTCTCCTCCCCGTGGGCCAGGCCTCCATGGCTCTCGCCAGACTCTCGCTCCTCTGCTCCAAAGTCCAGCCTCTCTCCTCCTCCCGCTGCTTGACCCAGTCGAGATTGATATCCTTCAGAGTCACCTCTGGCGTTGGCTCCTGGACACGCTGCTTGGTCCAGTTATAGTGGGATCTTCTGTCACGATCGTCGGAGGAAGTGGACCAATGCGCAGCGTGATAAGTGAACATACTTTATTATTAATTCACCACACGAACAAAACAACAAACGATACGAAACGTGAAGTCCTTGGTTACAACACAAACCATACGGAACAAGATCCCACAAACACTGTGGAAAAACAGGCTACCTAAATATGGTTCCCAATCAGAGACAACAAGCAACAGCTGATTCACGTTGCCTCTGATTGAGAACCACACCGGCCAACATAGAAACAAACGAACTAGACAATCACCCTAGCACACAAAACACATAGAAACCACACACCCTGGCTCAACATAACAGAGTCCCAGAGCCAGGGCGTGACACTTTGAGATTGAATCTGCCCTATTTAGTTAACATTCCTAAACCTATAATCCCTATAACAACATCACACCACCTCATGGATTCCAAATAACTCATCCTGGTGGTTAGACCAGTGGTTTTATGGTAGAGTTTTAGTCCCTGTGTCTCTGGTCTGAGGTGTATGCTACAAAGCAAGATCAATAACTTTAGCCAGCTAACTTGGCTAAATATTCTGAAATAACTTTTCATATTTTTTTAAGATAAGCTTGCAATAGGCATGGTCTGATTGACCAACCTGGTCTCAGAGCATTTCATATTATTCTGTATGTAAATCTGAGACACTCCATTTAGTACGATGTGTTACGTTTCGTATGATATGTATTCATTTGTGGATGTTCAACACCCATTATGTATTATATGTTACTCATTTGCAAAACGTCCAATATGTGACACATTTGCAAAACGTATGACATGTTACAAATTCTAGCTAGGTAGCTATCTCACTAATGTTAGTTAGGCTAGGGGTTAGGATTAGGGGTTAAGGTTAAGGTTAGGGTTAAATTTAGGAGTTAGGTTAAAGGGTTAATGTTAGGGTTAGGGGAAGTGTTAGCTAAAAGGGTTAAGGTTAGGGTTAGGGTTAGGGGAAGGGTTAGCTAACATGCTAAGTAGTTGCAAAGTAGCTAAGAAAGTAGTAAGTAGTTGAAAAGTTGCTAATTAGCTAAAGTTGTCCGTGATGAGATTTGAACTCGCAACCTTTGTGTTGTTAGAAATTCACATTATAGGCCTACCCATCCACCCCGATCAACCACCCTCCTACATACTAAATGTAACAGATTCCTGCTTACAGGCAAAAACTAAAGCAGGAAGTACCAGTGACTCGCTCAATACAGAAGTGGTCAGATGACGCAGATGCTAAGCTACAGGACTGTTTTGCTGCACAGACTGGAATATGTTCCAGGATTCTTCCGATGGCATTGAAGAGTACACCACATCAGTCACTGGCTTCATCAATAAGTGCATCAATGACGTCATCTCCACAGTGACCGTACGTACATACCCCAACCAGAAGCCATAGCTTACAGGCAACATCCGCACTGAGCTAAAGAGTAGAGCTGCCGCTCTTAAGGAGCGGGACTCTAACCCGGACACTTACAAGGAATCCCGCTATGCCCTCCGACGAACCATCAAACAGGCAAAGTGTCAATACAGGACTGAGATTGTATCGTACTACACCGGCTCCGACGCTCGTCGGATGTGGCAGGGCTTGCAAACTATGACAGACTACAAAGGGAAGCACAGCCCCAGCTGCCCAGTGACGTGAGCCTACCAGACGAGCTAAATGCCTTTTATGCTCGCTTCGAGGCAAGCAACACTGAAGCATGCATGAGAGCATCAGCTGTTCCAGACGACTGTGTGATCATGCCCTCCGTAGCCGATGTGAGTAAGACCTTTAAACAGGTCAACATTCACAAGGCCGCAGGGCCAGATGGATTACCAGGATGTGTACTCCGAGCATGCACTGACCAACTGGCAAGTGTCTTCACTGACATTTTCAACCTGTCCCTGACTGAGTCTGTAATACCAACATGTTTCAAGCAGACCATCATAGTCCCTGTGCCCAAGAACACTAAGGTAACCTGCCTAAATGACTACAGACCTGTAGCACTGACGTCTGTAGCCATGAAGTGCTTTGAAAGGCTAGTCATGGCTCACATCAACACCATTATCCCAGAAACCATAGACCCACTCCAATTTGCATACTGCCCCAACAGATCCACAGATGAAGCAATCTCTATTGCACTCCACACTGCCCTTTCCCACCTGGACAAAAGGAACACCTACATGAGAATGCTATTCATTGACTACAGCTCAGCGTTCAACACCATAGTGCCCTCAAAGCTCATCACTAAGCTAAGGACCCTGGGACTAAACACCTCCCTCTGCAACTGGATCCTGGACTTCCTGACGGGCCGCCCCCAGGTGGTAAAGGTAGGTAACATCACATCTGCCACTCTAATCCTAAACACGGGGCCCCTCAGGGGTGCGTGCTCAGTTCCCTCCTGTACTCCCTGTTCACCCGTGACTGCATGGCCAAACACCACTCCTACACCATCATTAAGTTTGCTGACGACACAACAGTGGTAGGCCTGATCACCGACAACGATGAGACAGCCTATAGGGAGGAGGTCAGAGACATGGCCGTGTGGTGCCAGGATAACAATCTCTCCCTCAACGTGATCAAGACAAAGGAGAAGATTGTGGACTACAGGAAAAGGAGGGCCAAACACGCCCCCATTCTCATCGACAGGGCTGTAGTGGAGCAGGTTGAGAGTTTAAGTTCCTTGGTGTCCATCTCGCCAACAAACTATCATGGTCCAAAAACACCAAGACAGTCGTGAAGAGGGCATGACAAAGCCTATCCCCCCTCAGGAGACTGAAAAGATTTGGCATGGGTCCTCAGATCCTCAAAAAGTTATACAGCTGCACCATCGAGAGCATCCTGACTAGTTGCATCACCGCCTGTTATGGCAACTGCTCGGCCTCCGACCGCAAGGCACTACAGAGGGTAGTGCGTACATCCCAGTACAACACTGGGGCCAAGCTTCCTGCCATCCAGGACCTCTATACCAGGCGGTGTCAGAGGAAGGCCCTAAAAATTGCCAAAGACTCCAGCCACCGTAGTCATAGACTGTTCTCTCTGCTTCTGCACGGCAAGCAGTACCGGAGCGCCAAGTCTAGGTCCAAAACGCATCTTAACAGCTTCTACCCCCAAGCCATAATACTCCTGAACAGCTAATCAAATGGCTACCCGGACTATTTGCATTGTCCCCCCTCCCCCACCCCCTATTTTTACGCAGCTGCTACTCACTGTTTATTATCTATGCATAGTCACTTTACCTCTACCTACATGTACATATTACCTCAATTACCTCGACTAACATGTGCCCCGTGCATTGACTCTGTACCGGTACCCCCTGTATATAGCCTCGCTAGTGTTATTTCACATTGACTCTGTACCGGTACCCCCTGTATATAGCCTCGCTAGTGTTATTTCACAATGACTCTGTACCGGTACGTCCTGTATATAGCCTCGCTAGTGTTATTTCACATTGACTCTGTACCGGTACGTCCTGTATATAGCCTCGCTAGTGTTATTTCACATTGACTCTGTACCGGTACTTCCTGTATATAGCCTCGCTAGTGTTATTTCACATTGACTCTGTACCGGTACGTCCTGTATATAGCCTCGCTAGTGTTATTTCACATTGACTCTGTACCAGTACTTCCTGTATATAGCCTCGCTAGTGTTATTTCACATTGACTCTGTACCGGTACGTCCTGTATATAGCCTCGCTAGTGTTATTTCACATTGACTCTGTACCGGTACTTCCTGTATATAGCCTCGCTAGTGTTATTTCACATTGACTCTGTACTAGTACTTCCTGTATATAGCCTCGCTAGTGTTATTTCACATTGACTCTGTACCGGTACTTCCTGTATATAGCCTCGCTAGTGTTATTTCACATTGACTCTGTACCAGTACTTCCTGTATATAGCCTCGCTAGTGTTATTTCACATTGACTCTGTACCGGTACTTCCTGTATATAGCCACGCTAGTGTTATTTCACATTGACTCTGTACCGGTACTTCCTGTATATAGCCTCGCTAGTGTTATTTCACATTGACTCTGTACCGGTACTTCCTGTATATAGCCTCGCTAGTGTTATTTCACATTGACTCTGTACCGGTACTTCCTGTATATAGCCTCGCTAGTGTTATTTCACATTGACTCTGTACCAGTACTTCCTGTATATAGCCTCGCTAGTGTTATTTCACATTGACTCTGTACCAGTACTTCCTGTATATAGCCTCGCTAGTGTTATTTCACATTGACTCTGTACCGGTACTTCCTGTATATAGCCTCGCTAGTGTTATTTCATATTGACTCTGTACCGGTACTTCCTGTATATAGCCTCGCTAGTGTTATTTCACATTGACTCTGTACCAGTACTTCCTGTATATAGCCTCGCTAGTGTTATTTCACATTGACTCTGTACCAGTACTTCCTGTATATAGCCTCGCTAGTGTTATTTCACATTGACTCTGTACCGGTACTTCCTGTATATAGCCTCGCTAGTGTTATTTCATATTGACTCTGTACCGGTACTTCCTGTATATAGCCTCGCTAGTGTTATTTTACTGCTGTTCTTTAATCATTTGTAATTGTTCTATTATTCTTCCTTTTTTTTTTTTTTTTTTTTTTTCTTAAAACTGCATTGTTGGTTAAGGGCTTGTAAGTAAGCATTTCACTGTAAGGTCTACACCTGTTGTATTCAGCGCGTGTGACAAATAATATTTGATTTTATTTGATATCATACTAAATGGAGGGCCTCGGATTTACATACAGAATAACACGAAATGGTCTGAGACCAGGTTGGATTGACCCAACAACAAAAATCTCAGTTAAGCTTTCCTAATGAACCAGAAAATCTGTATTTATTTCGGTTTGTTTACAGTAGCGGTGTAAAATCACTGGGGAAGCCAAGCCAGAAGAAAATGACATCATTTATTACAACCTATGTGTTGTGATAATTGTGTTGCTTGCTCCATAACCTGTTAGTTCATATGCCTTGTGCCACCGTGATATATAGGCCTAAAGGCCGAGACAATAACAAGAAACAGTGGCAGAATAAATTCAACCACACCTTCGTTCCATCACATCTCTGTCCGGTGAAGTCCACAAAGCATATTGCACGTAACAGACAGTTACATGACCTACAGCATGGTCAAGCAAGTTAATGTTTCAGAGATTTTCGGACCACTAAACAACGATTGATTTAGAACCACAGAGAGTTACCGCATGTCTTAAAGTAAACAGGAGGAGGCCTCCACTATTCCAGCACCATTTCAACTTCAACGTTTCAACATCATCGAATCACCTCTTCTTAGTCTAATACAGTGACAACTAAAAGATACCAAATAAAACAATATGATGTGGCTGTCCATGGTTTTGATTTGTGTGTGTTAGTGTGTGTGTGTGTGTGTGTTCATGTAAGTAGAAAAAACATGTTGACTCACCCTACTTGTAGAGAAACGCCAATGCCATCCTCTTCTCTTTCATGTTGACAAAACGGTCTATCACTCTGTCCTACAGTACACACTTTTAATTTTTGTTGTCCTAGGCTACCTGGCTAAAATGCTTGCTCGCTAGCCTAACTTCCTTTCATGGGCAACGTTAGCTACAGTTGAAGTCAGAAGTTTACATACACATTTTAGTCATTTAGCAGACACTCTTATCCAGAGCGACTTCCAGGAGCAATTAGGGTTAAGTGCCTTGCTCAAGGGCACATCGACAGATTTTTCAGCTTGTCGGCTCGGGGATTAGAACCAGCGACCTTTCAGTTACTGGCACAATGTCAAGCAAAGAGGCACTGAATTTGAAGGTAGGCCTTGAAATACATCCACAGGTACACCTCCAATTGACTCAAATGATGTCAATTAGCCTATCAGAAGCTTCTAAAGCCATGACATAATTTTCTGGAATTTCCCAAGCTGTTTAAAGGCACAGTCAACTTAGTGTATGTAAACTTCTGACCCACTGGAATTGTGATACAGTGAATTATAAGTGAAATAATCTGTCTGTAAACAATTGTTGGTAAAATTACTTGTGTCATGCACAAAGTAGATTTCCTAACCGACTTGCCAAAACTATAGTTTGTTAACAAGAAATGTGTGGAGTGGTTGAGAAACTAGTTTAATGACTCCAACCTAAGTGTATGTAAAATTCAGACTTCAACTGTAGTTAACATTAGCCTTCTACATCTAGCTACATATTGAACTTCCATCCTCTCAGTCCAGGGCACAATGAAATTATGGTTGGATCAGAATCGCTGTTATAATCATTGGCCAGCTCAGAGAATTAAGTAAAACCGGAAGTCCAAATTCCTATCTCCATCCATGGCTAATTTAAGAAAGGGCCAATTTTACCTAGCTAGCCACCGTAGGACAACAACACATTGAGATGCAACAATTTAAGTTGTTCCTTTCAATTATGTATTTCTCTTGATGCGATGTGATAGGAGAGAAACCAAATCCAAACTTACTTCCCTTGTAAAAAAAATCTGGTGCCAGGACCATTCATAGTTGAGTGTAATGAATACTCGGACAGAGTGGTAAGATCCAATCGCAGAATTGCGATGCTTTATTAGAGTACAGACAAGGGAATAGCTAAATCGTGGTCTGGCGAGCTGTGGTCAAAACCGGGCAAGGCAGAGACAGGCAGAGGTACCAAGGGAGCGGGCGTAGTCGTAGTCGAGGGCACGGGCACAGGTTCAGAGTACGGAAATCACTGGGATAGACAAGCAGAGGATTAAGCAATACGGGGAGTCAAACAACGAAGCACAGGTCTGGTACACTGGTAATCAAAAACAAACTCTCTCTCTCTCTCTCTGAACAAAACGCTTAGCAAGTCACAAAGGAACAATACCTCGCACCGACTGAACTTCTGAGCACACCTTATATCCTACACTAATTACTGACAGGTGTGCTCAGAACTCAGGTGAACCAGATCGAGTCTGATGACTCCCCCTCTCTGTAGATCGGGGAAGTGTCAGACTCTGTCTAGACCCAGCCAAACCCCGATCCCTTACAGTATCCCCCTCCCCAGGGCCGGCTCCTGACGGCCTTCTACCTCTACCGGGTGGTCTTCCTCTGGGTCGGGGTCCTGGATGATCTGGGTGTTCAGCGTGGAAAGTGGCCTTGAGAGCGGGATCCAGTATGTCCTTAGCAGGGACCCAGGACCGTTCCTCAGGTCCATATCCCTCCCAGTCCACGAGATATTCGATGCCCCCTCGTCTCCGTCTTGACTCCAGTATCTCGTGGACTGTATAGGTGATGTCCTGTTCATCCTCCAAAGGTGGTGTAGTAGGTTGTTGAGCGATTGGGGGGTACATCGGGCTATAGTGGACAGGTTTCAACAGAGAGATGTGGAACGTAGGGGTTATCCTGTAGTGTCGGGGAAGTAACAGACGGTAGGTGACAGGGTTAATACGTCTCAGTATCTTGAAAGGCCCGATGTACCTGGGTTGAAGCTTCTTGCAGCTCCGTCGGAACCGCAGGTCCCGGGTAGACAGCCACACTCGTTGCCCGGGTTGATAAGTGGGAGTAGGTCTCCGGCGTCGGTCGGCGTAGGTCTTTTGCTGTTGTGAGGCCTGACTGAGATGTTGATGGGCCGTCTCCCAGACCTGCGCACTCCGACGGAACCACTCGTCCACAGCCGGTACCATCCCTGGTGCGGTATCCCACGGGAACAGGGGTGGTTGATACCCTAGAACACACTGGAAGGGCGTTAGACGTAGGGAGGTGTGAATGAGTGAGTTCTGAGCATACTCTACCCAAGGAAGGAATCGGCTCCACTCTTGCGGCTAACGCGAACATTGTTGCCGTAGATATTTCCCAATTTCCTGGTTGAGCCGTTCTGTCTGCCCATTGGCCTGGGGATGATATCCGGAGGTGAGGCTCACCGAGATGCCCAAGCGTTCGCAGAAGGCCTTCCATACCCGGGATACAAACTGGGGTCCCCGGTCGGAAACAATATCCTCCGGAACACCAAACTGCCGGAACACCTGGTTAAACATAGTCTCAGCCATCTGAGTGGCGTTAGGTAAACGGGTTATGGGTACTAACCGGCACATCTTGGAGAATCGATCGATGACCACGAGAATTACAGTATGGCCCTCTGATTCTGGTAGATCGGTAACAAAGTCCATTGCAATGTGCGACCAGGGTCGTTGAGGAGTTGGCAATGGCATCAGCTTACCCTCCGGTAGTGCACGAGGCGCCTTGGACTGAGCACATACTGGGCAGGATAATACATAGTCTCTGACGTCATCTGTGAGGGAATCCCACCAGTATTTTCGGCTGATGAGTCGTGTAGTTCGAGTGATTCCGGGATGACCAGATCCCAGCGACGTGTGGCACCATTCCATCAGTTGAGGTCGAAGTGGAGCTGGTACAAACACTTAGACACCGGGGTTTCTGGAGGGGCTGGTTCCGCTTGTAGGCTCTCCTGAATAGTGTCATCGATAGCCCACCTCACAGGACCAGCACGGCAACTCATGGGGAGGATAGGTTCTGGTTCCACGGGTCTTTCCGCGCGCTCGAACCGTCGGGAAAGCGCGTCCGCCTTACCATTCTTGGACCCGGGGATATAAGAGACAGTGAATCAGAAACGGTTGAAGAATAAAGACCACCTTGCCTGTCGGGAGTTCAGTCGTTTAGCACTGTGAAGATACTCCAGGTTGCGGTGGTCCGTGAGCACTTGGAACGGATGCTCTGCTCCCTCCAGCCAATGTCTCCACTCCTCCAGTGCTAACTTCACCACCAGTAATTCACGATTACCCACGTCGTAGTTCTGCTCGGCCGAATTCAGTTTCCTTGAAAAGAAAGCACAGGGTCGTGATTTAGGCGGCTCACCTTGGCGTTGGGATAACACGGCTCCAACTCCAACCTCCGAGGCGTCCACTTCCACGATAAAAGGCAAGGTAGGGTCCGGCTGACATAAAATAGGAGCGGTGGTAAAGCGTTGTTTCAACGTCTCAAACGCACGCACTGCCCCCTCCGTCCAGTTCAGACCGCGACCCTTGTAGCTGGTCATCGCTGACAGGGGAGCTGCGGTTGTGCTGAAATTACGCACGAACCGTCTATAGTAATTGGCAAACCCTAAGAATCTCTGGAGCTCTTTCACCGTCTGGGGTTGAGGCCAGTCTCGTACCGCTTGCACCTTGGATTCATCCAGTTTAACCCCGTCGGGAGTGAGTATGGCCCCAAGGAAGGAAATCGTAGTGACATGGAATTCACACTTTTCTGCCTTCACGAACAGCGAATGTTGTAGGAGCCGATCCAGAACCTGTCGTACATGGGACACATGTTCACTCAGAGAGTTAGAATAGATTAGGATGTCATCAATGTACACTATAACAAAGCGATCAATCATGTCCCTGAAAATGTCATTCATGAACGCCTGGAATACTGAGGGCGCGTTGGTAAGTCCATAGGGCATGACACAATATTCATAGTGTCCTCGATGTGTGATGAAGGCGGTCTTCCATTCATCCCCTTCTCTAATGCGCACCAGATTGTACGCACTCCTGAGGTCCAGTTTACTGTAGATTGAGGCCTGCCCCACCTGCTCGAGGGCTGCTGGAATCAAAGGAAGAGGGTAACGATTTTTTATGGTAATATCGTTCAAACCTCGATAGTCTATACAAGGACGCAGTCCGCCATCCTTTTTCTTCACGAATAAAAAACTGGATGCGGCGGGAGACGTTGATGGACGAATGGCCCCTTGCTGTAGCGCCTCATCAATATACTTGCTCATCGATTCTCGTTCCGGCTGTGACAAAGGGTAGATTCTTCCACGAGGAGGTGTAGCCCCGGATAGCAGATCAATCGCGCAGTCCCAGGCCCCATGAGGCGGTAACACGGTAGCCCTCTCCTTGGAGAACACCTGCGCGTAATCCTGGTATTCTGTTGGAACAACAGTAGACACCGCACCCTGCGCATCCTCCACAGTAGACGTTTTGCACGGTAAATTGAGGCACTCTGCCCTACATACCTCACTCCAAGCAGTGTTATCGCCAGATTTCCAGGAGATGACCGGATCATGGGTGACGAGCCAGGGGTGGCCGAGAACTAGCGGCTCCCGTGGAGCGGAGATGACGAACAGAATGATGTTCTCATGGTGTATGGAGCCCACTTGTAACTTTATTACCTCTGTCCGGTGCGTAATCAACCCAGTGCCCATGGGCTCACCGTCTAGCGCGTTGACTCGCAGGGGAGGTTGAATTGGGATAAGTTGAACTCCCAATTCCTCAGCGAGACCCATATCCATAAAACTGGCAGCCGCCCCGGAATCAATAAGACCTTCCAACCTGCGCACTCTCTCTCCGACAGATAAGGTAACTGGCACATACATTTGTTTAGATGTAATGTTGAAAACTTGAGTCTCACTCACCGGTTTGGCAGTTCCGAGGCGATATTCTGGGGTACGGTTTGGTCTTACCGGACATTGACGAATGAAATGACCCGACTGACCACAATACAGGCATAGTCCGTCTTGCCGACGTTGTTGTCTTACCGAACTTTGTAAGGGCGACCGTCCCAGTTGCATGGGTTCCTCATCAGATTCTCTCCTCCGCTCTGTCGATTGCTTAGGACCTGTGACCGAGGGCTCCCGGACTGCGGATACCTTGTGTTGCACTATCAAATTATCAATAGAGATGGCTATGTTGATAAATTCATGTAGCGCAGTGATATCTCCCCGACAGGCCAACTCAGTCTGTACTTCTTTGCGCAGCCCTCTTCGGAAAACGGTGAGCAAAGCAGTCTCGCTCCAGCCGCTACCAGCTGCTATAGTCCGAAACTCTAATGCGTAATCGGCTACTGTGCGACGGCCCTGCTGAAGTTCACATAGTTGGTCTCCCACGTTACGCCCAGATACTGGGTGGTCGAACACCTCTCGGAACAGTCTCTTAAACTGAACTTCCACATTTAACTCGGGGACTTCAGCTGCCCATAGCGCAGTAGCCCAATCCAGTGCTCTTCCCGTTAGCAGAGAAATCATGAAATCCACCCTGCTACGGTCATCGGAAAACATAGTACGATTATAGGACATATACAGGGACGTCTGGAGTAGAAACCCCTGACATTTGCCAGGTTCCCCATCGTACTTAGTCGGTAGAGAAATCGGTGGTGCATGACGAGGACTGACCGTGCTCGGGGTGGTGCCTTCAGCCGCACCAGCGTTGAGTAGTTGCAGGAGTTCATCCATCCGTTTCTCCTGTATCTCCCATCGCCTCTGTAATTCCGCTGGATCCATGGTTGGGGCGAGGTATTCTGTAATGAATACTCGGACAGAGTGGTAAGATCCAATCGCAGAATTGCGATGCTTTATTAGAGTACAGACAAGGGAATAGCTAAATCGTGGTCTGGCGAGCTGTGGTCAAAACCGGGCAAGGCAGAGACAGGCAGAGGTACCAAGGGAGCGGGCGTAGTCGTAGTCGAGGGCACGGGCACAGGTTCAGAGTACGGAAATCACTGGGATAGACAAGCAGAGGGTTAAGCAATACGGGGAGTCAAACAACGAAGCACAGGTCTGGTACACTGGTAATCAAAAACAAACTCTCTCTCTCTCTCTCTCTCTCTCTCTCTCTCTCTCTGAACAAAACGCTTAGCAAGTCACAAAGGAACAATACCTCGCACCGACTGAACTTCTGAGCACACCTTATATCCTACACTAATTACTGACAGGTGTGCTCAGAACTCAGGTGAACCAGATCGAGTCTGATGACTCCCCCTCTCTGTAGATCGGGGAAGTGTCAGACTCTGTCTAGACCCAGCCAAACCCCGATCCCTTACATTGAGCTCAGTCAGTTTAGCTCAACGCTAAATTTTAGCTAGCTAGCTAGCCACTGGAGGACAACAACACAATGAGATGCAACAATTTAAGTTGTTTCTGTCAATTATGTATTTTTATTGATGCGATGTGATAGGAGAGAAACCAAATCCAAACTTACTTCCCTTGTAAAAAAAATCTGGTGCGCCAGGACCAATCACAGTTGAGCTCAGTCAGTTTAGCTCAACGCTGATTGGCTATTATTTTATACTTTGTTTTATCAAGGGAGGCCAAATGCTCGCTGGCTTCCCTTGCATTCAATGCTATTGGCAGCATCAATGCCAAACTCTTTATGATCAGACGGCATCAGATAGAAGGGCTACACGTACAGAGACAGACGGGGCGCTGTTTCGCTCACTCGGATGCTTTCTCCGGTGAGATACAATCAGCCTCTTGTGAATTGAAGGAAAATTATCAAACACAGACAGACAAAAGATACATCATTTTATATGTTGTTTTTTTTTAATTATTTTTTTCTTGGTCCATTTTTTTGGGGGAAGCCTGGCTTCCCTTGGCATTCATGAATACACGCCAATGAGCATGACACACCCATCATGACACACCCATCATGACACACCCAGCATGACACACCCATCATGACACACCCAGCATGACACACCCACCATGCCACGTCGTAATGTGTCAGCAGCCAGGGAGCCCTAAAAGGTGAGCTAGTCATTTATCCCCTGACCTTCACAGAGCTCCTTCACAGAGAGACAGCTGCTTCTCCTTCACAGATCAGATGGTGTCCATGTTTTTTTAAGTTAGCTGGCTTTGTGCTACACCCCTCAGACGAGTGCTCAGTCAGAGGACCAGTGGACCCACTATAACCATACATCTACCCACAATGACGAGCCTGGGTGGTCTCTCTCTCTCTCTCTCTCTCTCTCTCGCTCTCTCTCTCTCTCTCTCTCTCTCTCTCTCTCTCTCTCTCTCTCTCTCTCTCTCCCTCCGTCTACCATTCCTTTCACATCACCAAACCTCTCCACGAAGCATCCTCTATTACACTAACCCTGATAAGAAACCATAAACAGGTATCTGTCTTTTAGCGCACTTGTTTTCTGACTTTCTTCTCCTTTCGGTTTAGGACCCAGTTCATCTCTTTACTATTGAGACTCTAAATCCATTTCAAAACGAATAAACAATTGTCAAGTGAGAAGGAAAGCAGAGAGAGCATCGGTCACTATTAAAAGCACATCAAAGACCAGGGAGAGGAGCCATGAGGATGGGAAACATGGACGGTCCAGCACACACACACACGTAAACGTAAACGTACGCGCACACGTACACGCACACGTACACGCACACGCACACACACACACACACACACACAGCTACACCAGCCAGGTCACTGAAGATCCACTTCTAAATCCGAAGTCCGTCCAGGTACCCAGGACGTCGGGAGATGCTTTGAAAACCAGCCACTAGGGGCAACGGTGAGAGTTGGATTTTGCTAGGGCGTTGTGGACGGGGGTGGACTCCGGCTCCGAGAGTCGCATGTTCAACCACTTGTTTTTTGTTGTTTTTGACCTTAACCATTAACCCTTAACTTAACCATTAACCCTTAACTTAACCATTAACCCTTAACTTAACCATTAACCCTTAACCTAACAATTCAGAATGAATGCCTAAACTTAACCAGCTGCGAGGTGCCTCCCAGGGTCCAGCAGGAGGTGCCACCCAGGGTCCAGCAGGAGGAGCCACCCAGGGTCCAGCAGGAGGAGCCACCCAGGGTCCAGCAGGAGGAGCCACCCAGGGTCCAGCAGGAGGAGCCACCCAGGGTCCAGCAGGAGGTACCACCCAGGGTCCAGCAGGAGGAGCCACCCAGGGTCCAGCAGGAGGAGCCACCCAGGGTCCAGCAGGAGGAGCCACCCAGGGTCCAGCAGGAGGAGCCACCCAGGGTCCAGCAGGAGGAGCCACCCAGGGTCCAGCAGGAGGAGCCACCCAGGGTCCAGCAGGAGGTACCACCCAGGGTCCAGCAGGAGGAGCCACCCAGGGTCCAGCAGGAGGAGCCACCCAGGGTCCAGCAGGAGGTGCCACCCAGGGTCCAGCAGGAGGAACAACCCAGGGTCCAGCAGGAGGAGCCACCCAGGGTCCAGCAGGAGGTGCCACCCAGGGTCCAGCAGGAGGAGCCACCCAGGGTCCAGCAGGAGGTGCCACCCAGGGTCCAGCAGGAGGAGCCACCCAGGGTCCAGCAGGAGGTGCCACCCAGGGTTCAGCAGGAGGTGCCACCCAGGGTCCAGCAGGAGGTGACCAAAACACCTCTAAATTTGACTTTTCGAGCAACTTCGAAATTTGACGTTTGGAGAAACGTGAACAAATTGGTCAAACCGTGAGATCTTGTTGGTCACACACACCCACACGCCCACCCACGCACACACACACACTCTCTCTCCCTCTCTCTCCCTCCGATCTCCCTCCCTCTCTCTCTCTCTCTCTCTCTCTCTCTATCTCTCTCTCTCCAACCTCCTCCCTCTCTCTCTCTCTCTCTCTCTCTCTCTCTCCCTCTCTCTCTCCCTTTCTCTCTCTCCCTTTCTCTCTCTCTCTCTCTCTCTCTCTCTCTCTCTCTCTCTCTCTCTCTCGCTCCCTCTCTCTCTCCCTTTCTCTCTCTCTCCCTCTCTCTCTCCAATCTCCATCCTTTCTCTCTCTCTCTCCCTCTCTCTCTCTCCAACCTCCTCCCCCCCTCTCTCTCTCCCTCTATCTCTTTCCGACCTCCCTCCTTTTTCTCTCCCTCTCTCTCTTTCCGACCTCCCTCCCTCTCTGTCAGTCACTGCCACAGTCTGGATGCTGTGGAGGAGCCAGGCTGGCTGAGACTGGGGGAGAGAGAGGAGATAAGTTTAATTCACATCAAGACATGACACTGGGACACTGACCAGGACAGCTGGGGAGGAAACTAGCATGGATAGAGGGAAGGAGAGAGATGTTTCAGATAGCTTTTACTTCCAAAGCCAATGCCAGAGATGATCCAATGTGCTGCCAGGGGCCCATTGAGCTTACAGGACTACACTCTTAGAAAAAAAGGGTTCCAAAAAGGTTCTTCGGCTGTCCCCATAGGAAAACCCTTTTTTTGGTTCCAGGTAGAACCCTCTTTGGTTCCAAGTAGAACTATTTTTGTTTCCATGTAGAACCCATTGTGTAAAGGGTTCTAGATGGAACTCAAATGAGTTCTACCTGGAACCAAAAAGGATTCTTGAAAGGGTTCTCCTATGGGGACA
>NC_059221.1:40118751-40183751 GCF_020615455.1 Coregonus clupeaformis
CTCTCTCCTCCTCTCTCTCCTTCTCTCACTCCTCCTCTTACTCCTCCGCTCTCCTCCTCTCTCTCCTCCTCTCTCCTCTCTCTCCTTCTCTCACTCCTCCTCTCACTCCTCCGCTCTCCTCCTCTCTTTCCTCCTCGCTCTCCTCCTCTCTCTCCTCCTCTCACTCCTCCACTCTCTCCTCCTCTCACTCCTCCACTCTCTTCTCCTCTCTCTCCTCCTCCGCTCTCCTCCTCTCTCTCATCCTCTCTCTCCTCTCTCTGCTCCTCTCTCTCCTCCTCTCACTCGTCCACTCTCTCCTTCTTTCTCTCTTCCTCTCTCTCCTCCGTGCTGTCTCCTACGTATAATCAAACAAATCATGATTACAAATATTTCTAAAGACTCAGAGGAGGATCTGGATGTTGGAGTTGAATACATAAATCTGTGAGGCTCTCTGTCTTCTCTTCTCTTTTACACACACATAAACTCACACACACACAAGCACCCACCCACACACACACACACACACACACACACACACACACACACACACACACACACACACACACACACACACACACACACACACACACACACACACACACACACACACACACACGCAAGCACCCACCCACACACACACACACACACACACACACACACACAAGCACCCACCCACACACACACACACACACACAGCACCCACACACACACACACACACACACACACACACACACACACACACACACACACACACACACACACACACACACACACACACACCCACACACACAGTGAAACCCTTCAGCAAACCCTGCTGGATTTAACCCACTGGAGGACAGGTTTTTTTCATTCCGGCTCTTTTTGGTCTCTGCATTCATACTGTAAAATAAATAGGGTGCATCTATGCGCAGGAAACAGGTACTGCTCCAGGTTATCCAAAGTGCATGTTCAGAGGCACAGACAATAGAGAGAGAGAGAGAGAGAGAGAGAGAGAGAGAGAGAGAGAGAGAGAGAGAGAGAGAGAGAGAGAGAGAGAGAGAGAGAGAGAGAGAGAGAGATAGATAGTCGTGATAAAAGAGAGAGAGAGCAGTGCAGAAAGAGGGGGAGAGAGAGAAGTAGAAAGTGGATGAGAGACAGAGCGAGAAAAGGAGAGACAGGGTAAGGAAGGATCAGAAACACTTAGAACTGAAAAGAGGCCTGACAGGAGACAGTGGAGAGAGAGGAAGAGGGGAGAGATAACGGAGGAGAATGAAAGAGAGTTCCAAATGTAGTCTTTATGATCATTATTTTGTGCTGTGCTTAGGGGACAGGGAGTAGGTACTGGGGATGACCACCACTGGAGATTCATCAGAAGATCAAGCGTACGTGGCTGGCTGTTGGGCCATCCATTGCGCATGACATTGTTCATGATTCAGACTGGAATGATTATTTTTGACAAAATGCTCTCGTTGAAATGAAAACCTGATGTAATTTCTGCATTCCATACAGTTTCTTTTTTTTTTTTTTTTTTTTAGGGGTAGATCAGCTTTAACATTTCAGATAGATTGTAACTTCCATCAATATAATTGTCTGCATCACTTCCAATCCCCCATATGTTTTTTTTCTCTCGCAAATATATGTATACATACAGTGGGGGAAAAAAGTATTTAGTCAGCCACCAATTGTGCAAGTTCTCCCACTTAAAAAGATGAGAGAGGCCTGTAATTTTCATCATAGGTACACTTCAACTATGATAGATAAAATGAGAAAACAAAATCCAGAAAATCACATTGTAGGATTTTTTATGAATTTATTTGCAAATAATGGTGGAAAATAAGTATTTGGTCAATAACAAAAGTTTCTCAATACTTTGTTATATACCCTTTTTACGTTTTCTGTAAGTCTTCACAAGGTTTTCACACACTGTTGCTGGTATTTTGGCCCATTCCTCCATGCAGATCTCCTCTAGAGCAGTGATGTTTTGGGGCTGTCGCTGGGCAACACGGACTTTCAACTCCCTCCAAAGATTTTCTATGGGGTTGAGATCTGGAGACTGGCTAGGCCACTCCAGGACCTTGAAATGCTTCTTACGAAGCCACTCCTTCATTGCCAGGGCGGTGTCTTTCAGCATTCTCATGCTGAAAGACCCAGCCACGTTTCATCTTCAATGCCCTTGCTGATGGAAGGAGGTTTTCACTCAAAATCTCACAATACATGGCCCCATTCATTCTTTCCTTTACACGGATCAGTCGTCCTGGTCCCTTTGCAGAAAAACAGCCCCAAAGCATGATGTTTCCACCCCCATGCTTCACAGTAGGTATTGTGTTCTTTGGATGCAACTCAGCATTCTTTGTCCTCCAAACACAACGAGTTGAGTTTTTACCAAAAAGTTATATTTTGGTTTCATCTGACCATTTGACATTCTCCCAATCCTCTTCTGGATCATCCAAATGCACTCTAGCAAACTTCAGACGGGCCTGGACATGTACTGGCTTAAGCAGGGGGACACGTCTGGCACTGCAGGATTTGAGTCCCTGGCGGCGTAGTGAGTTACTGATGGTAGGCTTTGTTACTTTGGTCCCAGCTCTCTGCAGGTCATTCACTAGGTCCCCCCGTGTGGTTCTGGGATTTTTGCTCACCGTTCTTGTGATCATTTTGACCCCACGGGGTGAGATCTTGCGTGGAGCCCCAGATCGAGGGAGATTATCAGTGGTCTTGTATGTCTTCCATTTCCTAATAATTGCTCCCACAGTTGATTTCTTCAAACCAAGCTGCTTACCTATTGCAGATTCAGTCTTCCCAGCCTGGTGCAGGTCTACAATTTTGTTTCTGGTGTCCTTTGACAGCTCTTTGGTCTTGGCCATAGTGGAGTTTGGAGTGTAACTGTTTGAGGTTGTGGACAGGTGTCTTTTATACTGATAACAAGTTCAAACAGGTGCCATTAATACAGGTGACGAGTGGAGGACAGAGGAGCCTCTTAAAGAAGAAGTTACAGGTCTGTGAGAGCCAGAAATCTTGCTTGTTTGTAGGTGACCAAATACTTATTTTCCACCATAATTTGCAAATAAATTCATAAAAAATCCTACAATGTGATTTTCTGGATTTTGTTTTCTCAATTTGTCTGTCATAGTTGATGTGTACCTATGATGAAAATTGCAGCCCTCTCTCATCTTTTTAAGTGGGAGAACTTGCACAATTGGTGGCTGACTAAATACTTTTTTCCCCCACTGTACATACATACATACATATATATATATACATACACACACATACACACACATATATATACATACATACATATATACATACAGTGAGGGAAAAAAGTATTTGATCCCCTGCTGATTTTGTACGTTTGCCCACTGACAAAGACATGATCAGTCTATAATTTTAATGGTAGGTTTATTTGAACAGCGAGAGACAGAATAACAACAAACAAATCCAGAAAAACGCATGTCAAAAATGTTATAAATTGATTTGCATTTTAATGAGGGAAATAAGTATTTGACCCCTCTGCAAAACATGACTTAGTACTTGGTGGCAAAAACCTTGTTGGCAATCACAGAGGTCAGACGTTGTCAGTGGGTGCTGTAGGTGGGTGTGGTGCAGGAATCAGATGCAGGACGCAGAAAGATAAGTCCAATAGACTTACACACTCAAAATCACGAGTCAAACGCCCGGAGGCGAGAAAGTCCGCACACAGGCGAAAACCAAAAGGCGCACAAAACAGTGCGTAAATAACCTCCTAAACACAGAGGAGGAAAATCCGAAATGCACAAGGCAAACAGTAGCGCACAAAACACGACAGCGAAACAATAACACACAAACACAGACACACACAACGAGAACTAAATAGAACACTAACGAGGACTAACTAGACACAGGTGTACAACATCAAGACCAAACCAAACGAACATGAAACATAGATCGGTGGCAGCTAGTACTCCGGAGACGACGACCGCCGAAGCCTGCCCGAACCAGGAGGAGGAGCAGCCTCGGCCGAAACCGTGACAGTACCCCCCCCTTGACGCGCGGCTCCAGCCGTGCGCCGACCCCGCCCTCGGGGACGACCAGGAGGACGCGGAGCAGGGCGCGCGGGATGGTCCCGGTGGAACTCCGACAGGAGAGATGGGTCTAGGATGTCCCTCCGCGGCACCCAGCACCGCTCCTCCGGGCCGTACCCCTCCCACTCCACGAGATACTGGAGACCCCCATCCGGCGTCTGGAGTCCAAGATGGACCGAACGGTGTACGCCGGAGCCCCTCGATGTCCAATGGGGGCGGAGGAGCCTCTCCTATCTCATTGTCCTGGAGTGGACCAGCTACCACCGGCCTGAGAAGAGACACATGGAACGAGGGGTTAATATTCTTATATTCAACAGGTAGATGTAACCTATAACACACCTCGTTCAATCTTCTCAGGACTTTAAAGGGGCCCCACAAACCGCCGACCCAGCTTCCGGCAGGGCAGGCGGAGGGGCAGGTTTCTGGTAGAGAGCCAGACTCGATCTCCGGGTGCGTACACCGGCCCCTCACTGCGGTGGAGATCGACGCTCGCCTTGTGACGAAGGACGGCCCGCTGCAGGTGGACGTGGGCAGCGTTCCACGTCTCTTCCGAGCGCCTCATCCAATCATCCACCGCAGGGGCCTCGATCTGGCTCTGCTGCCACGGTGCCAGAACCGGCTGGTAACCTAATACACATTGAAAAGGGGTTAGGTTAGTAGAGGAGTGGCGGAGAGAGTTCTGGGCCATCTCGGCCCAGGGAATGTAACGCGCCCACTCCTCAGGCCGGTCCTGGCAATACGACCTCAGAAACCTACCCACATCCTGGTTGACACGTTCCACCTGCCCGTTACTCTCGGGTGGTACCCGAGGTAAGGCTAACCGAGACCCCCAAACGCTCCATAAACGCTCTCCACACACGGGAGGTAAACTGGGGGCCTCGATCAGACACTATATCCTCGGGGACCCGTAATGCCGGAAGACGTGGGTAAATAGGGCCTCAGCGGTCTGTAGGGCAGTAGGAAGACCCGACATAGGGAGAAGACGACAGGCCTTAGAGAACCGGTCCACAACGACCAGGATGGTGGTATTCCCCTGAGAGAGGGGAAGGTCTGTTACAAAATCCACCGAGATTTTACCTCCGGTAGTAATTCGCAAAGCCCAAGAACTGCTGCACCTCTTTTACAGTGGTTGGAGTTTGCCAATTACGCACAGCGGACACACGATCCACCTCCATACTCACCCCTGACGCGGACAACCGATAACCCAAAAAGGAGACCGATTCCTGGAAAAACAGACATTTCTCTGCCTTGACATATAGGTCGTGCTCCAACAGCCTCCTCAATACACGTCGCACCAGGGTTACATGCTCGGCCCGGGTAGACGAGTACACCAGAATATCATCAATGTACACGACCACCCCTTGTCCCTGCATATCCCGGAAAATGTAATCTACAAAAGATTGAAAGACTGATGGAGCATTCATCAACCCATATGGCATGACAAGATATTCGAAATGACCTGACGTGGTACTAAACGCTGTTTTCCATTCATCGCCCTCCCTAATGCGCACCAAGTTATACGCGCTCCTGAGATCCAATTTTGTGAAAAACCGCGCCCCATGCAATGACTCCGTCATGGTCGCAATCAGAGGGAGTGGATAACTGTATTTCACAGTAATCTGATTGAGACCACGGTAATCAATGCACGGGCGCAACCCTCCATCTTTCTTTTTCACAAAAAAGAAACTCGAAGAGGCGGGGAAGTGGAAGGCCGAATGTATCCCTGTCTCAAAGATTCGGCTATGTAGGTCTCCATAGCTTTTCTCTCCTCTTGAGACAAAGGATACACATGGCTCCGTGGGAGCGCTGCTCCTGCCTGGAGATCAATCGCACAATCCCCCTGTCTATGGGGAGGCAACTGCGTCGCCCTAGTTTTGCTAAACACAAGAGCTAAATCCCCATATTCAGGCGGAATGTGCAATGCGGGCACTTGGTTTGGACTTTCCACCGAAGTCGCCCCCACGGAAACACCCAGACATCGCCCCTCACACTGAGCAGACCACCCATCGAGAGCCCTCTGTTGCCACGAAATAGCAGGGTTATGGGTGCTTAACCAGGGAATCCCCAGCACCACTGGGAACGCAGGAGAGTCGATCAGATACAGCTGTATAGTCTCTTCATGACCCCCCTGCGCACACATCCTAAGTGGCGCTGTGACTTCCCTGATCAACCCCGACCCCAACGGACGGCTATCTAAGGCATGAACGGGAAAAGGTTTGTCAACGGGTAGGAGAGGGATCCCTAACTCTAAACAAAACTTTCGATCAACAAAATTCCCAGCTGCGCCTGAATCTACTAGCGCCTTATGCTGGGAATGAGGTGCAACCTGTGGAAAACCAACAGGTATACAAAAGTGCGCAACAGAAAGCTCTGGGTAGGTGGGGCGTCTACTCACCTGGGAGGCCCCCCCAGTGCGTGGCCTGTTGTCTTCTCCCCCGGAGAACCCTCCCCAGCACCTGGCCGCAGTGTGCCCTCCACGACCGCACTTGGTGCAGGAGACAGGCCCCTCGGGCTCCTCCCACTCCGTTCTCTAGCGCCGGCACCCCCGAGCTCCATAGGGCTCGGCTCGGAGGTGCCGGAGGGCGGAATGGACGGACCCCCCTCGGGACATCCACGGGTGGCCAGCAGGGTGTCTAAACGGATGGACATATCAACCAACTGGTCGAAAGTCAGATGGGTATCCCTGCAGGCCAACTCTCGTTGAACGTCCTCCCGGAGGCTACACCGAAAATGGTCAATGAGAGCCCGTTCATTCCACCCTGCATCCGCCGCTAGAGTCCGGTACTCCAAAGCAAACGCCTGTGCGCTCCTCCTCCCCCTGTCTCAAGTGGACTAGCCGCTCCCCCGCCGCTTTGCCCTCAGGTGGATGGTCAAACACGGCCTTGAAGCGGCGGGAGAACTCGGCGTAGGAGATGGTGTTGGCGTCCATCTTCCTCCACTCAGCGTTAGCCCACTCCAACGCCTTTCCCGAGAGACAGGAGATGAGGGCGGAAACGCTCTCGTGTCCCGAGGGCACCGGGTGTACAGTGGCCAGGTAGAGCTCCACCTGCAGGAGAAACCCCTGACACCCGGCAGCTGTTCCGTCATACGCCCTCTGGAGCGAGAGCCGAATCCTCCTGGGTTCCGGACCTGGGGCTGGTGGACCGGCCGATGGGGTGGACAGGGTAGGTGGAGGTGTGGGTACCCTGCTGGCTTCCCATCGGTGCAGGGTGTTGATCACGTCCTGTAGAGCGGTCTCCAGTTGTCTTATCTGGCCCTCCTGCCAATGGATATGCTCCTCGAGCGACACCGGTGTCACAGCCGATCCTGCTGATTCCATAATGGTGTGTTATTCTGTCAGTGGGTGCTGTAGGTGGGTGTGGTGCAGGAATCAGATGCAGGACGCAGAAAGATAAGTCCAATAGACTTTAGTGAACAGCACACTCAAAATCACGAGTCAAACGCCCGGAGGCGAGAAAGTCCGCACACAGGCGAAAACCAAAAGGCGCACAAAACAGTGCGTAAATAACCTCCTAAACACAGAGGAGGAAAATCCGAAATGCACAAGGCAAACAGTAGCGCACAAAACACGACAGCGAAACAATAACATACAAACACAGACACACACAACAAGAACTAAATAGAACACTAACGAGGACTAACTAGACACAGGTGTACAACATCAATACCAAACCAAACGAACATGAAACATAGATCGGTGGCAGCTAGTACTCCGGAGACGACGACCGCCGAAGCCTGCCCGAACCAGGAGGAGGAGCAGCCTCGGCCGAAACCGTGACAGACGTTTCTTGTAGTTGGCCACCAGGTTTGCACACATCTCAGGAAGGATTTTGTCCCACTCCTTTTTGCAGATCTTCTCCAAGTCATTAAGGTTTCGAGGCTGACGTTTGGCAACTCGAACCTTCAGCTCCCTCCACAGATTTTCTATGGGATTAAGGTCTGGAGACTGGCTAGGCCACTCCAGGACCTTAATGTCCTGCTTCTTGAGCCACTCCTTTGTTGCCCTGGCCGTGTGATTTGGGTCATTGTCAATCTGGAATTCCCATCCACAACCCATTTTCAATGCCCTGGCTGAGGGAAGGAGGTTCTCACCCAAGATTTGACGGTACATGGCCCCGTCCATCGTCCCTTTGATGCAGTGAAGTTGTCCTGTCCCCTTAGCAGAAAAACACCCCCAAAGCATAATGTTTCCACCTCCATATTTGACGGTGGGGATGGTGTTCTTGGGGTCATAGGCAGCATTCCTACTCCTCCAAACACGGCGAGTTGAGTTGATGCCAAAGAGCTCGATTTTGGTCTCATCTGACCACAACACTTTCACCCAGTTCTCCTCTGAATCATTCAGATGTTCATTGGCAAACTTCAGACGGGCCTGTATATATGCTTTCTTGAGCAGGGGGACCTTGCGGGCGCTGCAGGATTTCAGTCCTTCACGGCGTAGTGTGTTACCAATTGTTTTCTTGGTGACTATGGTCCCAGCTGCCTTGAGATCATTGACAAGATCCTCCCGTGTAGTTCTCGGCTGATTGCTCACCGTTCTCATGATCATTGCAACTCCACGAGGTGAGATCTTGCATGGAGCCCCAGGCCGAGGGAGATTGACAGTTCTTTTGTGTTTCTTCCATTTGCGAATAATCGCACCAACTGTTGTCACCTTCTCACCAAGCTGCTTGGCGATGGTCTTGTAGCCCATTCCAGCCTTGTGTAGGTCTACAATCTTGTCCCTGACATCCTTGGAGAGCTCTTTGGTCTTGGCCATGGTGGAGAGTTTGGAATCTGATTGATTGATTGCTTCTGTGGACAGGTGTCTTTTATACAGGCAACAAGCTGAGATTAGGAGCAGTTTATGAGTGTGCTCCTAATCTCAGCTCGTTACCTGTATAAAAGACACCTGGGAGCCAGAAATCTTTCTGATTGAGAGGGGGTCAAATACTTATTTCCCTCATTAAAATGCAAATCAATTTATAACATTTTTGACATGCGTTTTTCTGGATTCTTTTGTTGTTATTCTGTCTCTCACTGTTCAAATAAACCTACCATTAAAATTATAGACTGATCATTTCTTTGTCAGTGGGCAAACATACAAAATCAGCAGGGGATCAAATACTTTTTTCCCTCACTGTACATCCATACACACACACATATCCTTTTAAAATTATATTTCCCTTCATTACTTTCCAACCCCACCACCCCTTCCCCAATTGGCGTAAACTAGTGAACAACAAGGCTTAGGCCTCTACTTCCAGCCCATCCATACTATATACAGTGGGGAGAACAAGTATTTGATACACTGCCGATTTTGCAGGTTTTCCTACTTACAAAGCATGTAGAGGTCTGTAAATCTGTAAATTTTATCATAGGTACACTTCAACTGTGAGAGACGGAATCTAAAACAAAAATCCAGAAAATCACATTGTATGATTTTTAAGTAATTAATTTGCATTTTTATTGCATGACATAAGTATTTGATCACCTACCAACCAGTAAGAATTCTGGCTCTCAGAGACCTGTTAGTTTTTTTTTAAGAAGCCCTACTGTTCTCCACTCATTACCTGTATTAACTGCACCTGTTTGAACTCGTTACCTGTATAAAAGAAAACTTTACACACACTCAATCAAATAGACTCCAACCTCTCCACAATGGCCAAGACCAGAGAGCTGTGTAAGGACATCAGGGATAAAATTGTAGACCTGCACAAGGCTGGGATGGGCTACAGGACAATAGGCAAGCAGCTTGGTGAGAAGGCAACAACTGTTGGTGCAATTATTAGAAAATGGAAGAAGTTCAAGATGACGGTCAATCAACCTCGGTCTGGGGCTCCATGCAAGATCTCACCTCGTGGGGCATCAATATCATGAGGAAGGTGAGGGATCAGCCCAGAACTACACGGCAGGACCTGGTCAATGACCTGAAGAGAGCTGGGACCACAGTCTCAAAGAAAACCATTAGTAACACACTACGCCGTCATGGATTAAAATCCTGCAGCGCACGCAAGGTCCCCTTGCTCAAGTCAGCGCATGTCCAGGCCCATCTGAAGTTTGCCAATGACCATCTGGATGATCCAGAGGAGGAATGGGAGAAGGTCATGTGGTCTGATGAGACAAAAATAGAGCTTTTTGGTCTAAACTCCACTCGCCGTGTTTGGAGGAAGAAGAAGGATGAGTACAACCCCAAGAACACCATCCCAACTGTGAAGCATGGAGGTGGAAACATCATTCTTTGGGGATGCTTTTCTGCAAAGGGGACAGGACGACTGCACCGTATTGAGGGGAGGATGGATGGGGCCATGTATCGCGAGATCTTGGCCAACAACCTCCTTCCCTCAGTAAGACCATTGAAGATGGGTCGTGGCTGGGTCTTCCAGCATGACAACGACCCGAAACACACAGCCAGGGCAACTAAGGAGTGGCTCCGTAAGAGCATCTCAAGGTCCTGGAGTGGCCTATCTAGTCTCCAGACCTGAACCCAATAGAAAATCTTTGGAGGGAGCTGAAAGTCCGTATTGCCCAGCGACAGCCCCGAAACCTGAAGGATCTGGAGAAGGTCTGTATGGAGGAGTGGGCCAGAATCCCTGCTGCAGTGCTGGTTAAGACCTACAGGAAACGTATGATCTCTGTAATTGCAAATAAAGGTTTCTGTACCAAATATTAAGTTCTGCTTTTCTGATGTATCAAATACTTATGTCATGCAATAAAATGCAAATGAATTACTTAAAAATCATACAATGTGATTTTCTGGATTATTGTTTTAGATTCCGTCTCTCACAGTTGAAGTGTACCTATGATAAAAATGACAGACCTCTACATGCTTTGTAAGTAGGAAAACCTGCAAAATCAGCAGTGTATCAAATACTTCTCCCCACTGTACATTTTATGGACACAGTCAAATTCTACAATAATTATATTTTGTTTGTTTTTACTCCTGAACTTCCTCTGATCATTTTCATGATGTCCATCTGGTTTGCTTCTATAGGCCATATTTTTCTAACTGTGCTCTTTCACAAAAGCTCTCAACCTATAACCTATATACTTATTATGAACACAGTAAGCTTTACATTAGTTATCTTGTTGTTATTAGTTGTTGTTATTAGTCCCATCCTTCAGCTCCATTCAACACCTCCCATCTATCTCTTAACACCATCCATATTGGATTTCTATTTTTCAACTGTACTGTGATGTTTTACAAAAGTTCTGAACCTTTCTATTCTCATTGTTTTTACAGATCGTAAATTGAATATAAACATTTTAGCTAAAAGTATTATTATATTATTGATCGATTGACTATGACTTTTCAGATCACCCAGTAGTGCTATCTGCAGGGTTAGCTCCAGGTAAATATTGCAATCCTTTAGCCATTCCTGGACCTGTGTCCTAAAACAAGCTACAAATGAACAGTACCAAAACAAATGATCTAATGATTCTGTCTCTTTGCAGCAAAATCTGCAGAGCTGGGAAGATTGTATCCCCCATATAAATAACATTCTATTGGTAGAAATAATTGTATATAATAATTTAAATAGAAAAATTCTAAGTTTTAAATCCGGCGTCGTTTTGCGTATCAATTCATAAACACTATGCCATGGAATCGGTACGTCAAAAATCTCTTCCCAACTATTTTGCAATCTATATGGGACGGCTGTCAATCTTTTGGTCCTTAAATGAAACTGGTATACTTTTTTATTTATCACAATTTTCTTTAACCAATTATATTCTTTAATGCAAGACCGATAGACAAGTTCCTTACTTTTTCCCCCTTCCACTTTCCTTTTCCATTTTTGCGGTAATGCTGCAATTATTTGGTTGTAATTTTGGGTAGAGCAGACATTTCCATATGTTTTTGTTAGCTGCATGTGTGACATAACTCCACCAGTCCTACCAATAATATCATTTACGAAGATTATACCTTTTTTAAACATTTTGTCAAAAACACAGTTGAAGTCGGAAGTTTACATACACCTTAGCCAAATACATTTAAACTCAGTTTTTCACAATTCATGACATTTAATCCTAGTAAAAATTCCCTGTCTTAGGTCAGTTAGGATCACCACTTTATTTTAAGAACGTGAAATGTCAGAAAAATAGTAGAGAGAATTATTTATTTAAGCTTTTATTTCTTTCATCACATTCCCAGTGTGTCAGAAGTTTACATACACTCAATTAGTATTTGGTAGCATTGCCTTTAAATTGTTTAAATTGGGTCAAACATTTCGGGTAGCCTTCCACAAGCTTCCCACAATAAGTTGGGTGAATGTTGGCCCATTCCTCCTGACAGAGCTGGTGTAACTGACTCAGGTTTGTAGGCCTTCTTGCTCGCACACGCTTTTTCAGTTCTGCCCACACATTTTCTATACGATTGAGGTCAGGGCTTTGTGATGGCCACTCCAATACCTTGACTTTGTTGTCCTTAAGCCATTTTGCCACAACTTTGGAAGTATGCTTGGGGTCATTGTCCATTTGGAAGACCCATTTGCGACTAAGCTTTAACTTCCTGACTGAAGTTTTGAGATGTTGCTTCAATATATCCACATAATTTTCCTTCCTCATGATGCCATCTGTTTTGTGAAGTGCCCCAGTCCCTCCTGCAGCAAAGCACCCCCACAGCATGATGCTGCCACCCCCGAGCTTCACGTTTGGGATGGAGTTCTTTGGCTTGCAAGCATCCGCCTTTTTCCTCCAAACATAACGATGGTCATTATGGCCAAACTGTTCTATTTTTCTTTCATTTTCTCCAAAAAGTACGATCTTTGTCCCCATGTGCAGTAGCAAACCGTAGTCTGGCTTTTTTATGGCGGTTTTGGAGCAGTGGCTTCTTCCTTGTTGAGCGGCCTTTCAGGTTATGTCGATATAGGACATGTTTTACTGTGGATATAGATACTTTTGTACCTGTTTCCTCCAGCATATTCACAAGGTCCTTTGCTGTTGTTCTGGGATTGATTTGCACTTTTCTCACCAAAGTACGTTCATTTCTAGGAGACAGAACACGTCTCCTTCCTGAGCGGTATGAGGGCTGCGTAGTCCCATGGTGTTTATACTTGCGTACTATTGTTTGTAGAGATGAACGTGGTACTGGATGGGGGTAGAGTAGGGGGGTTTGAAGGAGGTATTGGATGGGGGTAGAGTAGGGGGGTTTGAAGGAGGTATTGGATGGGGGTAGAGTAGGGGGGTTTGAAGGAGGTATTGGATGGGGGTAGAGTAGGGGGGTTTGAAGGAGGTATTGGATGGGGGTAGAGTAGGGGGGTTTTTGAAGGAGGTATTGGATGGGGGTAGAGTAGGGGGGTTTGAAGGAGGTATTGGATGGGGGTAGAGTAGGGGGGTTTGAAGGAGGTATTGGATGGGGGTAGAGTAGGGGGGTTTGAAGAAAGATGGGAGGTAGGTTGGGGTCTTAGGGGTTACTCTATGTCCTGTTTCCTCCTGTCCTGGATGGGTGTCTGAGGTAAAAAATATCACATGACATTGTGTCTGAGGTAAAAAATATCACCACCATAAAGCATCCACATAGCCTGCTGCTGATGCCTGCAGCGCTGACACTGAGGCGGTGCAGTGGGAACCAGGGAGCCGCCCTCTCCTGAGGCCAGTACCTGGTACCCATCACTCCACACCTTCACCCCCACGCCCACCCCCACTCCCACCCCCACTCTCCATCTCCGCCCCTCCCTCCCTCCCTCAACAGATAAGACTACTCCCCCCCTCCAGTCCCTCTCCATCCATAAGATCCCTCTATAATCCTATCTGACATCATCCCCTGTAATTCAGACTGTAATATACTATAGACATACTCAATGTGCAGATCTAACCTCCTGAGCCTGCCAGTGCATGGGTTATTCCAATGACATGATGAGGCAGGGGTTTGTGCGATAGCATTGTTCTTCTTTTTGAACAGAAGTGTCTGTCAGCAAACATGTTCCTCTCTCTCTGTTACTACTACAACACAAATTAAATAAATTCACCCCATACACAGACCTGGGCCTGGTTTCCCAAAAGCATAGGTAAACTTAAGGCTAAGTTCATCGTTAGAACCGTCGTAGGAGCATCGTTAAATCTCCGAGCTGTTTCCCAAAACCGTCTTTATTAACGTTGCATTTGAAAACGCTTGTGATTTAGACCACTCGTAAAACAGCGTTGTTACAGGTTTTTTGCCCTCCCGCGTCACTTTATACAGAGATGATCTCCGCTAAACATAGAATCACAAGGTTTATCCATCTCTCTGTGACCACCTATAGCTTCATAACAAAGTTGACTACAAATACAAAGTTGCCAATGTCTTTGCAATTGATACAAACAAGCAACATATGTACATTTACATTTAAGTCATTTAGCAGACGCTCTTATCCAGAGCGCCTTACAAATTGGTGCAACATATAAAAAGATACTTCAAATAAAAACCGAGATGACAGCGTTAAAATATAAACTGTAGACTATAGGCCTATTTCAATCATATTGAAATACATTTAATGTTCAATCAAATTAGTGATGTTTTTGCTACTTGTAGGCAACTGTCTGTAATTGGTCTTAATATATTTCATGATGTGTTGCCTACATTCTTTATTGGGTAAGCATTAGAATATTCCCCCTCAATATTTGGAGCCGTAGGTGGTAATATTACATTTTTACATTTTAGCAGACGCTCTTATCCAGAGCGACTTACAGTTTTTCATACTGGTCCCCCCGTGGGAAAACGAACCCACAACCCTGGCGTTGCAAACGCCAAGCTCTACCAACTGAGCTACACGGGACTGATATCTCTCTAGGAGCTGATCCATCGTCAGTGTTGTGAAATTAATTATAATGTTAAGGAAAGATTTGAATGGAGAAAGCTGATCCGAGAGCAGCGCTCCCTTTCTTTCAATCCTATTAGTATCCACACATGCTCCAACGACGCACTTAGCGACCGTTCTCTCTGTGTGGTGTTTTTTGGGGAAATGCAGGTTACATCCGTTGTAGGAAAGATGCATTGTTAAAACACTCGTAAGCCTAAGTTCCATGGCTACGGGGAAAACAGACCCGGGGAGTGGGAGGTGGGGGCATAACATCTTTGGCACACTGAGAACAGGTAGAGATATTATTTGATCTATTTACTCAGAGTGATCACTGTGGTCAGAGAACTAACACATGTTCAACCCCAGTCCCAGTGTGGTCAATGACCTGTCTTGTGGTCCCAGTCCCATTGTGGTCAATGACCTGTCTGTGGTCCCAGTCCCATTGTGGTCAATGACCCTGACCTGTCCTAACCATCTGATTAAACACTTTCCCCTGAGTTTAGTTAGCCTCTTCATTCTCTTAGAGGACAATCACAGTTAGCCTCTCATTCTCTTGGAGGACAATCAGAGTTAGCCTCTCATTTTCTTGGAGGACAATCAGAGTTTAGCACTTAAAAGGCTAAAAGAGGCAAACAGCACAAACATTCAGTTTCAGATCTCTCTCCTCTTGATCCCCTCTGTCCATACCACTCCTCCTCTCCTCTCACTGCCCTGACTGTCCTCTCCCAACCACCCATTCCATTCTCCCCCCCCCTCTCTCTCTCTCTCTCTCTCTCTCTCTCTCTCTCTCTCTCTCTCTCTTTCTCTCTCTCTCTCTCTCTCTCTCTCTCTCTCTCTCTCTCTCTCTCTCTCTCTCTCTCTCTCTCTCTCTCTCTCTCTCTCTCTCTCTCTCTCTCGCTCTCCCTCTCTCTCTCTCTCTCTCTCTCTCTTTCTCTCTCTCTTTCTCTCATTCATTCAAATTCAAAGGGGTTTTATTGGCATAGTAAACGTGTTTACATTGCCAAAGCAAGTGAAATAAACAATAAACAAAAGTGAGAAGACACAAAACAACATCAACAAAAACTATTAGAAATTAACAGTAAATATTGCACTCAAAAAGGTTTCAAAAATATAAAGACATTTCAAGAGTTATATTATCAGTGTTTTATCAATGTGCAAATAGCTGTAGTACGAATGGTAAGAGACGATAAATAAACAGATCAATATTGGTGGTATTTACAATGTTGTTTGTGCTCCACTGTTTGCCCTTTTCTCATGGCAACAGGTCACAAATCTTGCTGCTGTGATTGCACACTGCGGTATTTCGACTAACAGATATGGGAATTGATCAATGTTTGATTTGTTTTCAAATTCTTTGTGGGTCTGTGTAATCTGAGGGAAGTACGTGTCTTAATATGGTCATACATTTGGCAGGAGGTTAGGAAGTGCTGCTCTGTTTCCACCTCATTTTGTGAGGAGTGTGCACATAGCCTGTCTTCTCTCGAGAGCCAGGTCTACATATGGCGGCTTCTCTCAATAGCAAGGCTATGTTCTCTCTCTCTCTCTCTCTCTCTCTCTCTCTCTCTCTCTCTCTCTCTCTCTCTCTCTCTCTCTCTCTCTCTCTCTCTCTCTCTCTCTCTCTCTCTCTCTCTCTCTCTCTCTCTCTCTCTCTATCTCTCTCTCTCTCTCTCTCTCTCTCTCTCTCTCTCTCTCTCTCTCTCTCTCTCTCTCTCTCTCTCTCTCTCTCTCTCTCTCTCTCTCTCTCTCTCTCTCTCTCTCTCTCTCTCTCTCTCTCTCTCTCTCTCTCTCTCTCTCTCTCTCTCTCTCTCTCTGCCCCCTCCCCTCCTCCCCCTCCTCCACTGCTATCCCCTCTCTCTCCCAGTCTGTCTGTCCCTCCACTGAGTTTAATGGAGAGGGAGGGGGCGTGTTTAATGGAGAGGGAGGGGGCGTGTTTAATGGAGAGGGAGGGGGCATGCGGGGGTTGAGTAAGCCTGGACTTGACCCCAGGTTTCTGGGCTCCGTGGAGTCTCCTCTCCACCAAACCCTACTGACAGATGGAGAGGCACACACACACAAACACACACACACACACACACACACACACACACACACACACACACACACACACACACACACACACACACACACACCCTTCATGAACAACACTGATAGCCCCTATCCATCCACATACACACTCTCTCACCGACACACACAGAGTGCTACCTTGGCAACAGGAGACATTAAATCATGTGATGGAAGGTGAGTTGGGTGCCACCTAACAAATCCAACTGTGGCTGATTAATGCTCCATACATCCAACCAATCACTTTCGCCTGGGCCTCCAAGGCGGAGCTAAGGTGCCCCTTTCAACAGCTGTAAACCGTGTTGTAGTTTGGACGTATGCAAATCAGACGCAGAGAGACCCAGAAGTCACAATAAAGAGAATTCTACAAATTTTTCCAGAATTCCTGTTCACCTCAGAAAGCAGTGCGAGAATCCAAAGTGTTAACATGAATCTCTCTTTCAGGCACTAGAGCAGTTCGCACCAAGCATGATGTGCCAGCTCACAATCAACAGCCCTCTAACCAATTGTACTATTATGTGTGTTTTTTCGCGTTATTTGTAATTTATTCTGTACATAATGTTTCTGCCACCATCTTCTGACCAAAAAGAGCTTCTGGATATCAGGACAGCGATTACTCACCTCGTATTGGACGAAGATTTTTTCTTCAACGAGTCGGATGCAAAGGATATCCTACAGACACCTGACAAGGCCCGAATCCCCGTCATTCGCATGAGAAAGAGGAGATATCGTGGACGTAGGTCAGACGTAGCGAGCGAGTAAACTGCCTCTTCCATCAATCCTATTAGCCAATGTTCAATCATTTGAAAATAAATTGGACGACCTAAGATTTAGGTTATCCTACCAACCGGACATTAAAAACTGTAATATCTTATGTTTCACCGAGTCGTGGCTGAACGACAACATGGATAACATACAGCTGGCGGGATATATGCTACATCGGCAGGATAGAACAAAGACAAAGGGTGGTGGTCTGTGTATATTTGTAAACAACAGCTGGTGCATAAAATCTAATACTAAGGAAGTCTCAAGGTTTTGCTCGCCTGAGGTAGAGTATCTCATGATAAGCTGTAGACCACACTATTTACCAAGAGAGTTTTCATCTATATTTTTCGTAGCTGTCTATTTACCACAACAACCCGATGCTGGCACTAAGATTGCATTCAATGAGCTGTATAAGGCCGTAAGCAAACAGGAAATCGCTAATCAAGAGGCAGCGCTCCTAGTGGCCGGGGACTTTAATGCAGGGAAACTTAAATCCTTTCTACCTCATTTCTACCAGCATGTTAAATGTTAAACTCCAACACCATCATTAAGTTTGCCGACGACACAACAGTGGTAGGCCTGATCACCGACAACGATGAGACAGCCTATAGGGAGGAGGTCAGAGACCTGGCCATGTGGTGCCAGGATAACAACCTCTCCCTCAACGTGACCAAGACAAAGGAGATGATTGTGGACTACAGGAAAAAAAAGAGGACTGAGCACGCCCCCATTTTCATAGACAGGGCTGTAGTGGAACAGGTTGAGAGCTTCAAGTTCCTTGGTGTCCACATCACCAACAAACTATCATGGTCCAAACACACCAAGACAGTCGTGAAGAGGGCACGACAAAGCCTATTCCCCCTCAGGAGACTGAAAAGATTTGGCATGGGTCCTCAGATCCTCAAAAAATTCTACAGCTGCAATATCGAGAGCATCCTGACTGGGTGCATCACCGCCTGGTATGGCAACTGCTTGGCCTCCGACCGCAAGGCACTACAGAGGGTAGTGCGTACGGCCCAGTACATCACTGGGGCCAAGCTTCCTGCCATCCAGGACCTCTATACCAGGCGGTGTCAGAGGAAGGCCCTCAAAATTGTCAAAGACTCCAGCCACCCTAGTCATAGACTGTTCTCTCTGCTACCGCACGGCAAGCGGTACCGGAGTGCCAAGTCTAGGTCCAAAAGACTTCTCAACAGCTTCTACCCCCAAGCCATAAGACTCATGAACAGCTAATCATGGCTACCCGGACTATTTGCACTGCCCCCCCACCCCATCCTTTTTACGCTGCTGCTACTCTGTTAATTATTTATGCATAGTCACTTTAACTCTACCCACATGTACATATTACTTCAACTACCTCAACTAGCCGGTGCCCCCGCACATTGACTCTGCACCGGTACCCCCCTGTATATACAGTGGGGAGAAAAAGTATTTGATACACTGCCGATTTTGCAGGTTTTCCTACTTACAAAGCATGTAGAGGTCTGTAATTTTTATCATAGGTACACTTCAACTGTGAGAGACGGAATCTAAAACAAAAATACAGATATTCAAATTGTATGATTTTTAAGTAATTAATTAGCATTTTATTGCATGACATAAGTATTTGATACATCAGAAAAGCAGAACTTAATATTTGGTACAGAAACCTTTGTTTGCAATTACAGAGATCATACGTTTCCTGTAGGTCTTGACCAGGTTTGCACACACTGCAGCAGGGATTTTGGCCCACTCCTCCATACAGACCTTCTCCAGATCCTTCAGGTTTCGGGGCTGTCGCTGGGCAATACAGACTTTCAGCTCCCTCCAAAGATTTTCTATTGGGTTCAGGTCTGGAGACTGGCTAGGCCACTCCAGGACCTTGAGATGCTTCTTACGGAGCCACTCCTTAGTTGCCCTGGCTGTGTGTTTCGGGTCGTTGTCATGCTGGAAGACCCAGCCCCGACCCATCTTCAATGCTCTTACTGAGGGAAGGAGGTTGTTGGCCAAGATCTCGCGATACATGGCGCCATCCATCCTCCCCTCAATACGGTGCAGTCGTCCTGTCCCCTTTGCAGAAAAGCATCCCCAATGATGTTTCCACCTCCATGCTTCACGGTTGGGATGGTGTTCTTGGGGTTGTACTCATCCTTCTTCTTCCTCCAAACACGGCGAGTGGAGTTTAGACCAAAAAGCTCAATTTTTGTCTCATCAGACCACATGACCTTCTCCCATTCCTCCTCTGGATCATCCAGATGGTCTTTGGCAAACTTCAGACGGGCCTGGACATGCGCTGGCTTGAGCAGGGGGACCTTGCGTGCGCTGCAGGATTTTAATCCATGTCGGCGTAGTGTGTTACTAATGGTTTTCTTTGAGACTGTGGTCCCAGCTCTCTTCAGGTCATTGACCAGGTCCTGCCGTGTAGTTCTGGGCTGATCCCTCACCTTCCTCATGATCATTGATGCCCCACGAGGTGAGATATTGCATGGAGCCCCAGACCGAGGGTGATTGACCGTCATCTTGAACTTCTTCCATTTTCTAATAATTGCGCCAACAGTTGTTGCCTTCTCACCAAGCTGCTTGCCTATTGTCCTGTAGCCCATCCCAGCCTTGTGCAGGTCTACAATTGTATCCCTGATGTCCTTACACAGCTCTTTGGTCTTGGCCATTGTGGAGAGGTTGGAGTCTGTTTGATTGAGTGTGTAGACAGGTGTCTTTTATACAGGTAACGAGTTCAAACAGGTGCAGTTAATAAAGGTAATGAGTGGAGAACAGGAGGGCTTCTTAAAGAAAAACGAACAGGTCTGTGAGAGCCGGAATTCTTACTGTGTTGGTAGGTGATCAAATACTTATGTCATGCAATAAAATGCAAATTAATTACTTAAAAATCATAAAATGTGATTTTCTGGATTTTGTTTTAGATTCCGTCTCTCACAGTTGAAGTGTACCTATGATTAAAAAAACAGACCTCTACATGCTTTGTAAGTAGGAAAACCTGCAAAATCGGCAGTGGATCAAATACTTGTTCTCCCCACTGTATAGCCTCCCTACTGTTATTTTATTTTACTTCTGCTTTTTTTTTCTCAACACTTTTTTGTTGTTTTATTCTACTTTTTTATGAAATATGCAGAGAGATGGTTGTATTCCCCATATATACAACATTCTGTTGGTGACAGGAATTGAATATCAAAAATGTGCCATGGAATCTGAAAATCAAAAATCTCTTCCCAGCTATTTTGCAACCTGTATGATGCAACTGTCAACATTTTGGTACTAAATGAAACTGGTATATTTGTTCTATTCATGACCATTTTTTCCCAGCCAATTTTTGTATTTTCTTTTTGTTTATTTGGATCCCCGTTAGCTTTTGTAGAAGCAGCAGCTACTCTTCCTGCGTCCACAAAAAAAGAAAAAACACAACATGTAATAAAGCACTGATACACTGATAGACAAGAACGGTCACACATTTAAAATACAACCCACAAAAAAATTCAACAATAAATAATACAAACAATACAAAAAATGAACAATGTGTGTGTTAGAGTGTGTGTGTGTGTGTGTGTGTGTGTGTGTGTGTCTGTGTCTGTGTGTGTGTGTGTGTGTGTGTGTGTGTGTGTGTGTGTGTGTGTGTGTCTGTGTGTCTGTGTGTGTGTGTGTGTGTGTCTGTGTGTGTGTGTGTGTGTGTGTGTCGTTTTGTGTGTGTGTGTGTGTGTGTGTGTGTGTCTGTGTGTGTGTGTGTGTGGGTGTCTGTGCGTGTGTGTGTGTGTGTCTGTGTGTGTGTGTGTGTGTGTGTCTGTGTGTGTCTGTGTGTGTGTGTGTGTGTGTGTGTGTGTGTGTCTGTGTGTGTGTGTGTGTGTGTGTGTGTGTGTGTGTGTGTGTGTGTGTGTGTGTGTGTGTGTGTGTGTGTGTGTGTGTGTGTGTGTGTGTGTGTGTGTGTGTGTGTGTGTCTGTATCTGTGTGTCTCCTCACAGTCCTCGCTGTTCCATTAGTTGTTTTCTAATCCAGTTTTTTAAAGGTTGTCCGGGTAGCTAATCATGGCTACCCGGACTATTTGCACTGCCCCCCCACCCCATCCTTTTTACGCTGCTGCTACTCTATTAAGTATTTATGCATAGTCACCTTAACTCTACCCACATGTACATATTACCTCAACTACCTCAACTAGCCGGTGCCCCCGCACATTGACTCTGCAACGGTACCCCCCTGTATATATAGCCTCCCTACTGTCACTTTATTTTACTTCTGCTCTTTTTTTTTTCTCAACACTTTTTTTGTTGTTGTTTTATTTTTACTTTTTTTGTTTAAAATAAATGCACTGTTGGTTAAGGGCTGTAAGTAAGCATTTCACTGTAATGTCTGCACCTGTTGTATTCGGCGCATGTGACCAATAACATTTTATTTTATTTGATTTGATTTGATTTGACCATAATTCTGGACAGTAATCAAGACGGGACAAGACCAGAGCCTGAACAACTAGAACAGTTGATTTTGGTGTAAAAAAAACGCAGAACATCTTTTTATAACAGACATACTGTCATGAGCCCTCTCACTCCACCGGGTTACCACCTTAATTTGTTTCCACTATCTTCCACTCTGCTCACCTCCCTCTCTCTACTCAGCCTAACTAGCTCCACCTGTCCCTGCTCTGCTCGGCTCTAATTACTCTGCCAGCTGCGCTGCATTACCCACTAACCTCTCCCAGTATTTAAGGCCCTGTCTTTCAGCTCTCCGGTGTCAGATCGTCTGCAAAGCTCACACCCGGAACCTGTTTGCTCGCGCTTCTGGCTCACCCTGGTTTTGTGACCCCCGGACCTGCCTGGGTTTTTGGATACTCTTCTGCCTCAGGAGATCCAGACCTGCTTCTGCCATTACGACTCCTGACTACTCTTCAATCCCGGTAACTCTGACCAGCCTTCTGCCTTGCTACTACGTATTTTGGATTTCCCTTGAACTGTACTGCTGCCTGGTTTCATTCCGCCCGTTGTGTCTGTGTTTCCTCCCCCCAGGACTTCTGGACCACCAACCACCGGCGTCATCGGACGCATCGCTGCCACTGGGGGAGGCACAGACCCAGCACATCGGACGGGATAACCCCTGGAGCCTTCACTCACTCCCTACATCCCTTTCCCCTTAAGTTTAAATAAACTTTCTGGTGTGACGCAATTGTGGTCCTCTTGTCGTCTGTCTGAACCGTGACAGTACGATCTGACCATCATGGACTCAGCGCACACTTCCCCCGACATGGAAACCGAAGAACCTGAGCAACCCACCGCCATGCTACGCCTGGAACACACTGAGAGAGAGCTAGGCCGCATGAGCGGCGACATCACCTCTCTGCTTCAGGTCGGCCACCAACAGCATCAGCAGTTCCAGCAGCACCAGCAGCAGTCCCAGCAGCAGCAACAACAACTCGCCATGATCATTCAACTCCTCACCAACCTGACCCCAGCCAGTCTGCCCACCAGCCCTGCCCCCGAGTTACCTGCCCCGGTCATTGCAGCCGCTGCTCCGGAACCCAAGATTGGAAACCCCGAGCGGTTCAACGGCGATTCAACCCAGGTCCGGCCATTCCTGACTAGCTGCCGACTTCAGTTCTCCTTGCAGCCAAGGACCTTCGCCACGGAGGGGGCTAAAGTTGGGTATGCCATCACTCACCTGACGGGCCGAGCTCGACTCTGGGGAACAGCAGAGTTCGAACGTCAAACCCCCGCATGTGCAACCTTCGACCGGTTTGCCGAGGGAGATGCTGAAGGTGTTTGACCTGGATTCACCAACCGCAGAGGCGTCTCGTGAACTGTTCAGTATTCGACAAGGCAGACGTACAGTCGCAGACCATTCCATCGACTTCCGAACCCTGGCTAGACGAAGTTCTTGGAACACACCATCGTTGGTGGACGCGTTCTTCCATAGTTTGGCTGACTATATCAGGGACGAGTTGGTCTCCCATGAACTGCCTTCCACTCTTGATGAAGCCATCGCACTGACTGTCAGGATCGACAGAAGGATACAGACCCGTCGTCGTGAGAGGGGGCGCCAAGGTCCACCTACTACCGGCATTCGGAGAGATCCGACTGGGCTCCTGTCATCTACTGCCACTCACCCAGTTCAGCTTGATCAGTCTGAGCCTATGGAGATTGGGCGAGCCTCTCTCACTCCTGCAGAGCGCCAGCGACGCTTCACCTCAAACCTCTGCCTCTATTGTGGAGGTGATGGACATCGTGTGGTAACCTGCCCTTTAAAGGGCCGAAGCTCACCGGGCATAGGGGGAGTCCGGTTGAGTTCAATGACCATCCAGTCCTCCGACCGCAAACCCCTGCTGCAAGTTCACCTCCGCCTCCCTGACTCAACTCACACCCTGGCTGCTCTGGTGGATTCTGGCGCCGAAGCCAACATAATGGACATCAAGCTGGCACGCCAACTGGGACTGGAGAACCTCCGTTTGACACCTCCTATTCCTGCCCGGGCACTGGACGGACACTTACTCGGATCGGTCACTCATGTCACGGCCCCCGGTCTCGATGGGTCTGTCCGGAAACCATCAAGAAACTATCCAGTTTCACCTGCTCCCCTCTCCAGGCCAACCCCTCATCCTGGGTTACCCATGGCTCCGCCCGGCACAACCCTCAGCTCGACTGGGTGACCGGGGTGATCAGGGAGTGGGGAGAGGACTGCCACCGAACCTGCCTGCTTGCCGCCGCACTACCCCCTCGGCCAGTACCTACTAACTCCGCTCCTGACCCCTCCAAGGACCCTGTGTCGATTCTGCCAAGTCCCTGCATCGTTGCAGCCCTGACCTGGGCTGTTGAGGAACAGGTGCTGGAGGCTCTCCGTAACCAGCCAGGTCCCAGCACTTGCCCAGCTGACCGCCTTTTTGTCCCCGAAGACCTGAGGTCCCAGGTCGTTCAGTGGGGACATGACTCCCGCCTAGCTTGTCACCCTGGCTCCACCCGCACTTACAACCTGCTCGCCCAGAGGTTCTGGTGGCCCTCTCTGAGGAAGGATGTACGGGAATTCGTCCAAGCCTGCCCCATCTGCAACCAACACAAGTCGTCCTGCCAGCCCCCAGCCGGATTGCTGCAGCCCCTGCCTGTGCCCAGGAGTCCGCTGGTCCCTGCTGCGCCTTGTCCTCCTCCTCCACGGCTCGTCGATGGTGGTCTGGTTTACACCGTCCGCCGCCTGCTTCGGTCCAGACGGAGGGGTAGGGGTCTCCAGTACCTCATTGACTGGGAGGGCTATGGACCTGAGGAAAGGACCTGGGTGCCAGCTAGTCGGATTGTGGATAGGACTCTCATCACCGCTTTCCACCAACGGCATCCTGATCAACCTGCAATCCGTAGGGGGCCGCCCCAGAGGGTCTCTAACCGTCCTGCCCGCTCGGCTTCCTGTCCTGTGCCTGATCCGGTCTCGGGACCTGTCCCATCTCCCCGACCACGGCCCTCCGGCTTCCTCCGAGGATGAGGACGTTCACTCGGACCGTTCGGAGGAGTTCTTGCCCTCCTCCGGCTCCTCCTCCCGCCCGGCGTGGTGTTGCTCTTGGGACTTCTGGGGCCGTCCCCTTGGGGGGTTCTGTCATGAGCCCTCTCACTCCACCGGGTTACCACCTTAATTTGTTTCCACTATCTTCCACTCTGCTCACCTCCCTCTCTCTACTCAGCCTAACTAGCTCCACCTGTCCCTGCTCTGCTCGGCTCTAATTACTCTGCCAGCTGCGCTGCATTACCCACTAACCTCTCCCAGTATTTAAGGCCCTGTCTTTCAGCTCTCCGGTGTCAGATCGTCTGCAAAGCTCACACCGCGAACCTGTTTGCTCGCGCTTCTGGCTCACCCTGGTTTTGTGACCCCGGACCTGCCTGGTTTTTGGATACTCTTCTGCCTCAGGAGATCCAGACCTGCTTCTGCCATTACGACTCCTGACTACTCTTCAATCCCGGTAACTCTGACCAGCCTTCTGCCTTGCTACTACGTATTTTGGATTTCCCTTGAACTGTACTGCTGCCTGGTTTCATTCCGCCCCGTTGTGTCTGTGTTTCCTCCCCCCAGGACTTCTGGACCACCAACCACCGGCGTCATCGGACGCATCGCTGCCACTGGGGGGAGGCACAGACCCAGCACATCGGACGGGATAACCCCTGGAGCCTTCACTCACTCCCTACATCCCTTTCCCCTTAAGTTTAAATAAACTTTCTGGTGTGACGCAATTGTGGTCCTCTTGTCGTCTGTCTGAACCGTGACACATACCTCTACCCATCTTCACAACAACTTTGTCTTAAACCATGATAACTGTTACTCAGCTTCTTCAACTTGCTCAATGGTCACACCCTTTATGTACAATTCCAGTTGAGGTTTAAGTCTTAGAGAATGTTTTGAACCAAATACAATGCTTTTAGTTTTAGATGTATTTAAGAACAGTTTATTATTAATCCCCCATTCTGATACTGACTGTAACTCCTTATTTAGAATTTCAGTGAGCTCATTGGCTTTGGGTGCTGACATGTAGGGTGTGTAATAGTAATATTAATATGCCATTTAGCAGACGCTTTTATCCAAAGCGACATACAGTCATGTGCGCATACATTTTTACGTATGGGTGAGTCCCTGGGATCAAACCCACCACCCTGGCGTTACAAGCGCCGTTCTCTACCAATTGAGCTACAGAGGACCACATACATAGTCAATCTGGCTTTGTGTAAGACCAGTTGCAAATCAACTGGATTAACACCTTATTTCTGCTCATTTTTCTCTCTCTCTTTCTTTCTCTCAAGGAAACAATCAAACCGGTGGTCAGGGAAGTCATCGTTCCAGATGTCTCAGTGTCATCCATCACAGCGTGGTTTTCTGTCTTATTTTAGGGGTTTCTCTGCACGTCCTGTTGTTTGGTGTTTTGTGTTTTAGAAATGGACTAAAATTGTCGTTTTCTAATAATATCAACAGAGCACATTATTCATTTGCTCACAGGAAACGTGTGGACATGCTCTCTGCCTGCTCTCTCTCTCTTTCTCTCTTTGTTTAATCTCCCCTTCTCTCTCTCTCTCTCTCTCTTGCTCCTTTGCTCTCTCTCTTTCTCTCTCGCTGTCACTCTCACTCTCTCTCGATCCCTTGCTCTCTCTCTCTCTCTTTCTCTCTCTCTCTCTCGCTCCCTTGCTCTCTTTCACTCTCTCTCTCTCTCTCTCTCTCTCTCTCTCTCTCTCTCTTTCTCTCTCTCTCTCTCACTCCCTTGCTCTCTTTCACACACTCTCTCTCTCTCTCACTCTCCCTTGCTCTCTCTCGCTCTCTCTTTCTCTCTCTCTCTCTCTCTCCTTTGCTCTGTCTCTCACTCTCTCTCTCTCTCTGTCTCTCTCTCTCTCTCTCTCTCTCTCTCTCTCTCTCTCTCTCTCTCTCTCTCTCTCTCTTTCTCGCTCCCATGCTCTCTCTCTCTGCTGATACATTATTGCTGTGCAAGGTGAGTAGTGTTGACTCTACAGATAGCTGTATGTTTTGTGGGCTGTTGAAGGGGGTGGAAGAAGTAGCAAGGTCAAGCAAAGAAAAGCTCACCTCTGTGGGAGGACAGAGAAGGTGTGTGTGTGTGTGTGTGTGTGTGTGTGTGTGTGTGTGTGTGGCTCACCTGTGTGGGAGGACAGAGAAGGTGTCACATCAGACACCCCCATGACCCCATCCCAGGGGTCATCTACTGTGACCTGTCAACATTCCACAACGATTTGCCTTTAGAAATAGAATATACAATGATGGATCATTGTGTGCATAGTCGATATTGTAACCATATAACTAACATCAAAATTATAAATGCCAACTGAAGCATCAGACTCAGTGTCTGTGGAGTGGACCTGTCCAAGGACTAAGCACCTGCCTGCCAGCCTGCCTGTGTGTGTGTGTGTGTGTGTGTGTGTGTGTGGGTGTGTGTGTGTGTGTGTGTGTGTGTGTGTGTGTGTGTGTGTGTGTGTGTGTGTGTGTGTGTGTGTGTGTGTGGGGTGTTTGCGTGTGTGTGTGTGTGTGTGTGTGGGTGTGTGTGTGTGTGTGTGTGTGTGTGTGTGTGTGTGTGTGTGTGTGTGTGGGGTGTTTGCGTGCAGTTATTACCCCCTTGGTTTATGGGGCCCTTGTTGTATCATGACCCTTGCTCCGCACGTTCCTCGACCTTTAGCAAGGCGAGTTCGGGTTCTTGAAGGCACAAGCAGTTGTATTGTTGTTGCTGGACCGTGCATCGCCCCAGAGCTACTCCAATTGGATAGTTTTTTGTCTCACAAGGGACTGAACAAACACTTACTAATAAACAATGTACACAACTAAGGAAACATTGGCTGACCTATGACAGCAAAGAGCAGGATCACAGACATGTTAGGAAGTGAGATCTACTGTGGAATAAATCAACTGTCTGAATGAAAAGTACTAATATCGCTCGCTCAAGCACAAACACAGTGCATCTATACTGTTTTAAACTAAGATAATATCCAACTATCAATCCCTGAGCATTATAAAGTAGTAACTTTAGTAACCAGAGAGCGGAGACATGTATGCCCATGCAGCCGTGTGGTCCGAGGCGTTTACATCTAAGTCACTTAGCAGACGCTCTTATCCAGAGCGACTTACAGTTAGTGAGTGCATACATTTTCATACTGGCCCCCCGTGGGAAACAAACCCACAACCCCTGGCGTTGCAAGCGCCATGCTCTACCAACTGAGCTACAGGGGACTACATCAGGCGTGGAGGGGACTACATCAGGCGTGGAGGGGAGTACATCAGGCGTGGAGGGGAGTACATCAGGCGTGGAGGGGAGTACATCAGGGAATAGAATCGTAAATCACAATATAATGGGAGTCACAGGGACAGGAGAGCCTCCTAGAGCTGCTAACACATAATGTGTGTCTGCATTTTCTTTAGCACCAGGGGGGCAGCAGGACAGGGCAGCAGGACAGGGCAGGGCAGCAGGACAGGGAAGCAGGACAGGGCAGCAGCCACAGCGTTGGGGCCCTGACAGAGAGCCCTGACAGAGAATAAGGCCATGTCTAAGGAATGTGGAGCTTTTCAACTATTCCACCGAAAGTGTTTTGTGTTTTTGAGGGGCAGGCTGTTTTCATTTTCTTTTAATTATGAATTCTTAGAATAGTTTAGTTTGGGTCCTTGCAGAGGTGTTGTTTTCATGTTATTTTAACTTCCAACTGAAAACATGAACATGAGGGACATTAATGTGCTCATTGTATTAAAACGAACTGCCACAGAAAGTACCTTTAGGATTGACAACTGCACAAACACAGGAAAATGTCTACATCAGCCAACATCCCTCGTTTCTTCTGCTTGCCCTGTAAGAGTAGCCTCGTCTGCCATGCTAACTACACTGAACAAAACTATAAAGGCAACATGTAACGTGTTGGTCCCTTGTTTCATGAGCTGACATAAAAGATCCAAGAAATGTTCCATACAAAGTTTATTTCTCTCACATGTTGTGCACAACTCTGTTTACATCCATGTTAGTGTGCATTTCTCCTTTGCCAAGATAATCCATCCACCTGACATGTGTGGCATATCAAGAATAATTTAAACAGCATGATCATTACACAGGTGCACCTTGTGCTGGGGACAATAAAAGGCCACTCTAAAATGTGCAGTTTTGTCACACAACACAATGCCACAGATGTCTCAAGTTTTGAGGGAGCGTGGAATTGGCATGCTGACTGCAGGAATGTCCACCAGAGCTGTTGCCTGAGAATATAATATTTATTTCTCTACTACAATGTCATTTTAGAGAATTTGGCAGTACGTTCTGCCGGTAACCATGCCAGCCCAGGACCTCCACATCTGGCTTCTTCACCTGTGGGATCGTCTGAGACCAGCCACCCAAACAGCTGATGAAACTGAGGAGTGTGTCTGTCTGTAGTAAAGCCCTTTGGTGGGGAATAACTCATTCTGATTGGCTGGGCCTGGCTCCCCAGTGGAGGCCTGGCGCCCAAGTGGGTGGGCCTGGGAGGGCAAAGGCCCAATCATGGCTACGCCCCGGCCCAGTCATGTGAAATCCATAGATTAGGGCCTAATGAATTTATTTAAATTGACTGATTTCCTTATATGAACTTTAACTCAGTAAAATCGTTGAAATTACTGCATTTTTACATTTACATCTTAGTCATTTAACAGACCCTCTTATCCAGAGTGACTTACAGTTTAGCGAGTGCATACAGTTTTCATACTGGCCCCCCGTGGGAATCGAACACACAACCCTGGCGTTGCAAACGCCATGCTTACCATCTGCGCTACACGCGAATGTTGCATTTATATTTTTGTTAAGTATACATCTATACAGTCAACACCAACACCTTTGGGACCAAATACTACACTTTTGACTACTTTAATAGACCATAAGTGAATGGTTCATTATTATTATTATTATATTTTTACATTAACATTTACATTTTAGTCATTTAGCAGAAGCTCTTATCCAGAGCGACTTACAGTTAGTGAGTGCATACATTTTTCATACATATTAAAGATACAACACAACATAACACCATTAGTGAATTTGTCCAAATAATTTCAACCTGGTCTCAGAGCATTTCGTATTATTCTGTATGTAAATCTAAGACACTTGATTTAGTATGATATGTTATGTTTCGTATGGTATGTATTAATTTGTGGATGTCCATCACCCATTTCTTATGATGTTACGAATTACAATCCGTATGATATGTAATGAATTTGCTAAACATACAATATGTTATGAATTTGCAAGGCGTATGATATGTTACGAATTCTAGATAGGTGGCTAGATGGCTAGGTGGCTAACATTAGCTAGCTCGCTAAGGTTATCTAGGCTAGGGGTTAGGGTTAAGTTTAGGAGTTAGGTTAAAGAGTTGAGAGTAGGGTTAGGGGAAGGGTTAGCTAAAAGGGTTAAGGTTAGGGTTAGGGTTAGCGGAAGGGTTAGCTAACATGCTAAGTAGTTGCAAAGTAGCAAGTAGTTTAAAAGTTGCTGATTAGCTAAAATGCTAAAGTTGTCCGTGTTGAGATTCGAACTCGGAACCTTAGTTGCTAGACGTTTGCGTTATACACCCGCCCGCCCGCCCGTCCGTCCGTCCGTCCATCCATCCACCCCAGACCAACTACCCTCCTTTCCTTTTTGCCTTAAGTAACCATCTGTCTTCTGTAACCATACCAAACGTAACATATCATACTAAATGGGGTGTCGCAGATTTACATACAGAACAATACGAAATGCTCTGAGACCAGGTTGAAACGTATGACTTCTTCAAGTGGGGGGACTAGATACATCAAGTGCTTTCATTTCTAAACTATAAACCAGCTATGTATGAATACCCTCAAATAAAAGGTCACATTCTGTACTGTCGCCTCACATGAAACATTTGATGTATAGTGACAAATTATATTTAAGAAATAGCTTCACTGTCCAAATACATGTGGTGTTGACTATAGATTCCCATTTACATTTATGACTGTGTCTCTGCTCAGATGCTGAGCCCCATGCTAACCAGTACACCCAACTTAACAGCTTTTAAATACCCCTCTCTATTCCTTTATCTGCTTCTTAATCCTTCTCTCCTTATCTATTTCTCCCTCCCTCTCCTTAGTAGCAGTTCCTTTGTCTTGGCCTGGCATCCCTGGTGTTTCCCAGCCATGTGCCACTGTTAACAGGGGGTTATATAACCTAACGACTCAATAACGCAACAGATACTTTTTTTTTTACAGTGTAATGTTATGTAGGACACTCAGACCTGCTAGCTCCTGTAGTGACCACTAGACTGGCCCTCCAGGTGCTGCTAATGTTTCCACTTACACACCTCTCTGGGCCATTGCCCATTGCCAAAAAGTACTCAATTGTCATACTTCGTTGGAGGGTAGAGAGGTTCAGGGTTTATCTCTTCTGTCATGGCTAAGGAAAGTGTGAAGCCGGTATGGAACAGACGGAGACAGGACACTGCAGTAATTATAACACGCAAAAGACATTCGCACGCCGACCCTGAGAAATCAAAACCCACGCAAACACACACACACACACACACACACACACACTAAAAGCACACACGTCTGCGTTCCTCCCCCTAAGCCCCCTGTCACACAGAGCGATGAATGGGGCCTTTGGGGGAATCGCTGTGGAGACAACGTGCGGAAGTTTTGATTTAGGGCTGAATATTACCTAAATAAATGCCTGCGCTACCCTCCTTATTTCCGCCAGCCACTACACTCACACACACATACACACCGACCATCAGGATCACTCTTGAGTTTAAAGACAATATCCTGTTTTCCGGTCCTGGAGGGAGGGAATAATTGAATGGAGCGGCCCTGGGAAGGAGTTGTGTTTCTGCTGCCTTGCCAAGAGGAAAATCCATCGATCACTATGGGCCTCAGCCTCAGTCCCTCACACTACCGCTGGCCTTCCCCCTGTCGGTCGGTCTGTCCGCAGGTCCCCCCGTCTGAGCTGTACTGAATCCGTCACAGAAGACAAAGCGCTTTGGACCTGCAGGGGGGGAAAACTGCTCTCCTGGGACTGGAATCGCACACACACACATTTCCCTGAAGGATGCATCTGAGATTTTGTAGTAGAGCAATGACAGAAACTAAAGTGTACTCGCTAAGAAAATGATAGAGATGGTGGTGACTCTTCAGTGACCCTGGGCTTCATGTTCTTAGGTCCAGTCACAAGGTTTTAGTCATCGTCCTCGGCTGTCTCAAACAACGCTTCATTCAGAAAATAGATTAGCTGTAGTGGTAAACTTTGTCTCACAATAGTAAATAACATGATTGGGGAAAGCTCCAGCCTACAGCAGAATACTGGCTAACCACTAACCACTGGCCAACCTGGTTAGTAGACCACAATTTTTACTAGCCCGGGTCCAAAATCTGTGCCATGCGATATTTGAAAATACACCATTTCTCCAGCGTCCAGGGTAGGGGAGGGAATGGCCGGCAGGGATGTAGCTCAGTTGGTAGAGCATGGCGTTTGCAACGCCAGGGTAGTGGGTTCGATTCCCACGGGGGGCCAGTATGAAAAATAAAAAAATAATGTATGCACTCACTAACTGTAAATTGCTCTGGATAAGAGTGTCTGCTAAATGACTAAAATGTAAATGTAAAATGCCTTACATAGCCTACTACTGCTATGAGTTGTTATGTCAGCCTGGTCCACACAACGTGTTTCGAACTCCTGTTTCTAAATAAGCGTTTTCTCTCAAATAAAACCTAGAGGTGGCTGTGAGAGATAACTACAGAGGTCTCCAGAAGTCCCACTCCAAATGTCAGTTTCATGACCCCAAAATGCTCTGAAATGTCCAACCATAGCCAGTCTAACTTCTAACCATAGCCAGTCTAGCTTCTAACCATAGCCAGTCTAGTTTCTAACCATAGCCAGTCTAACTTCTAACCATAGCCAGTCTAACTTCTAACCATAGCCAGTCTAACTTCTAACCATAGCCAGTCTAACTTCTAACCATAGCCAGTCTAACTTCTAACCATAGCCAGTCTAACTTCTAACCATAGCCAGTCTAACTTCTAACCATAGCCAGTCTAACTTCTAACCATAGCCAGTCTAGTTTCTAACCATAGCCAGTCTAACTTCTAACCATAGCCAGTCTAGCTTCTGCAGGAGTGAGCTATTCAGCAGTGTAAGAGTCTAATGACCTAACCCATTCATCATGATATAACATATCACTCAGTCACACATCAACTAGCACCACAACAGATAAGAGTACATAGAATCAATTTGGCAAATAATCATAAAAGCAGGGTAGTGGCGGCACCGCTGCCTGTGTGTCGCCACGAGGCAGTAAAGCTGATAGTTTGTTGCTGACGCGCAAGTATTCCCCAGTGACAGGACCAACGCGTGCCAGCCCGGCCCAGGCCCCAGGGACCATAAAGCACAGTTGGAACCGAACCTTTGGTCGACAACGCTGGCTTGAGCAACAGGAGCACACACCCTCCACACACACGGGCACAAACACAGACACACACACAGACAGACACACAGACATAGACACACACACACAGACACACAGACATAGACACACAGACACACACGTTCAACAGTAACCATGTACCCATGTTACCAGTCAGGAGAGATACTCCTAGTCTCCTAATCCACCTCCTACTGAGAACGCACATTTAGAAGAACTCCAATACACAGTAAAATCTACCTGAGATCATTAGTTTGAAACCAAATATCAATTAAAATATGGCCAATTAAACAGACCCCAAAAATTTTTTTTACAGCCTACTATAATGTAGCTTGAATCTATCAGACATAAGTGGTTTGGCATCAAACAACTGTTTTCATTATAAATATCACACCGGATGTCAGCAGTTCTGGGAATAACCCTGCAGTCCACATCAGAGACAAGTGAAAATAGATGAGTAAGGATTAATCTACTGTATATACAGTTGAAGTTGGAAGTTTACATACACCTTAGCCAAATACATTTAAACTCAGTTTTTCACAATTCATGACATTTAATCCTAGTAAAAATTCCCTGTCTTAGGTCAGTTAGGATGACCACTTTATTTTAAGAATGTGAAATGTCAGAAAAATTTAAGAGAGAATGATTTATTTAAGCTTTTATTTCTTTCAACACATTCCCAGTGTTTCAGAAGTTTACATACACTCAATTAGTATTTGGTAGCATTGCCTTTAAATTGTTTAACTTGGGTCAAACGTTTCGGGTAGCCTTCCACAAGCTTCCCACAATAAGTTGGGTGAATGTTGGCCCATTCCTCCTGACAGAGCTGGTGTAACTGACTCAGGTTTGTAGGCCTTCTTGCTCGCACACGCTTTTTCAGTTCTGCCCACACATTTTCTATACGATTGAGGTCAGGGCTTTGTGATGGCCACTCCAATACCTTGACTTTGTTGTCCTTAAGCCATTTTGCCACAACTTTGGAAGTATGCTTGGGGTCATTGTCCATTTGGAAGACCCATTTGCGACCAAGCTTTAACTTCCTGACTGATGTCTTGAGATGTTGCTTCAATATATCCACATAATTGTCCTTCCTCATGATGCCATCTATTTTGTGAAGTGCACCAATCCCTCCTGCAGCAAAGCACCCCCACAGCATGATGATGCCACCCCCGTTCTTCACGGTTGGGTGGTGTTCTTCGGCTTGCAAGCATTCCCCTTTTTCCTCCAAACATAACGATGGTCATTATGGCCAATTTTTGTTTCATCAGACCAGAGGACATTTCTCCAAAAAGTACGATCTTTGTCCCCATGTGCAGTTGCAAACCGTAGTCTGGCTTTTTTATGGCGGTTTTGGAGCAGTGTCTTCTTCCTTGCTGAGGGGACTTTCAGGTTATGTCGATATTGGACTCGGAAGTATGCTTGGGGTCATTGTCCATTTGGAAGACCCATTTGCGACCAAGCTTTAACTTCCCAACTGATGTCTTGAGATGTTGCTTCAATATATCCACATAATTTTCCTTCCTCATGATTCCATCTATTTTGTGAAATGGTGCCACCCCCGTGCTCCATGGTTGGGAATGGTGTTCTTCGGCTTTCAGGTAATGTCGATATAGGACTCGTTTTACTGTGGATATAGATACTTTTGTACCTGTTTCCTCCAGCATCTTCACAAGGTCCTTTGTTGTTGTTCTGGGATTGATTTGCACTTTTCGCACCAAAGTACGTTCATCTCTACGAGACAGAACGCGTCTCCTTCCTGAGCGGTATGACGGCTGCGTGGTCCCATGGTGTTAATACTTGCGTACTATTGTTTGTAATGATGAACGTGGTACCTTCAGGCATTTGGAAATTGCTCCCAAGGATGAACCAGACTTGTGGAGGTCTATAATTTTTCTTCTGAGGTCTTGGCTGATTTCTTTTGATTTTCCCATGATGTCAAGCAAAGAGGCACTGAGTTTGAAGGTAGGCCTTGAAATACATCCACAGGTACACCTCCAATTGACTCAAATTATGTAAATTAGCCTATCAGAAGCTTCTAAAGCCATGACATCATTTTCTGGAATTTTCCAAGCTGTTTAAAGGCACAGTCAACTTAGTGTATGAAAACTTCTGACCCACTGTAATTGTGATACAGTGAATTATAAGTGAAATAATCTATCTGTAAACAATTGTTGGAAAAATTACTTGTGTCATGCACAAAGTAGATGTCCTAACCGACTTGCCAAAACTATAGTTTGTTAACAAGAAATGTGGATTGGTTGAAAATCAAGTTTTAATGACTCCAACCTAAGTGTATGTAAACTTCCGACTTAGGTTGGCAGATCATGCACAAAATAATCATTAAAGGTCAAATATTAAAATAAAAGTGGATTTGTTTCCCAATTGCTTTAAAATCACTCTTCATAAAAACACGGAACAATTAATTTATCGGTTTATTAAACTAAACAGATTTCAAAGAGCATAACCAGAGAGACTATCAGACCTGGTTGTAAAAAAGTACAATCAGACTCAAGTCCCTGAACATTACAAATGTAGGTTATAAAATTAAAATAGAACTCCCTTATATTTCAACAACAACAAAATACAGCAAATAAAATGTGAATAACATATTCATAATAATTAACATAAAATTATATTTTTCTTTGTCTTACATTTTTGAAAATTAAGTCATTGCACTTTAAATGATCAGACGATACATTGTCAAAAGTTGAACTAATAGAACATGGGTCTTGGAAATAAAGAGAATTGATTCAGTACGCAGTTGCTACGTCTAAAATAAAATTAAGTATTTTGCCAATTTTAACCTATCTAATAAAATTGATATGAATATATACAGTGGGGGAAAAAAGTATTTAGTCAGCCACCAATTGTGCAAGTTCTCCCACTTAAAAAGATGAGAGAGGCCCGTAATTTTCATCATAGGTACACGTCAGCTATGACAGACAAATTGAGAAAAAAATATCCCGAAAATCACATTGTAGGATTTTTTATGAATTTATTTGCAAATTATGGTGGAAAATAAGTATTTGGTCACCTACAAACAAGCAAGATTTCTGGCTCTCACAGACCTGTAACTTATTCTTTAAGAGGCTCCTCTGTCCTCCACTCGTTATCCTCCACACCTGTATTAATGGCACCTGTTTGAACTTGTTATCAGTATAAAAGACACCTGTCCACAACCTCAAACAGTCACACTCCAAACTCCACTATGGCCAAGACCAAAGAGCTGTCAAAGGACACCAGAAACAAAATTGTAGACCTGCACCAGGCTGGGAAGACTGAATCTGCAATACGTAAGCAGCTTGGTTTGAAGAAATCAACTGAGGGAGCAATTATTAGGAAATGGAAGACATACAAGACCACTGATAATCTCCCTCGATCTGGGGCTCCACGCAAGATCTCACCCTGTGGGGTCAAAATGATCACAAGAACGGTGAGCAAAAATCCCAGAACCACACGGGGGGACCTAGTGAATGACCTGCAGAGAGCTGGGACCAAAGTAACAAAGCCTACCATCAGTAACACACTACGCCGCCAGGGACTCAAATTCTGCAGTGCAAGACGTGTCCCCCTGCTTAAGCCAGTACATGTCCAGGCCCGTCTGAAGTTTGCTATGAGTGCATTTTGGATGATCCAGAAGAGGATTGGAAGAAAGTCATATGGTCAGATGAAACCAAAATAGAACTTGTTGGTAAAAACTCAACTCGTCGTGTTTGGAGGACAAAGAATGCTGAGTTGCATCCAAAGAACACCATACCTACTGTGAAGGATGGGGGTGGAAACATCATGCTTTGGGGCTGTTTTTCTGCAAAGGGACCAGGACGACTGATCCGTGTAAAGGAAAGAATGAATGGGGCCATGTATCGTGAGATTTTGAGTGAAAACCTCCTTCCATCAGCAAGAGCATTGAAGATGAAACGTGGCTGGGTCTTTCAGCATGACAATGATCCCAAACACACCGCCCGGGCAACGAAGGAGTGGCTTCGTAAGAAGCATTTCAAGGTCCTGGAGTGGCTCCTGGAGTGGCTTATTATTATTATTATATTATATTATTATATTATTATCCAGATCTCAACCCCATAGAAAACATCACTGCTCTAGAGGAGATCTGCATGGAGGAATGGGCCAAAATACCAGCAACAGTGTGTGAAAACCTTGTTAAGACTTACAGAAAACGTTTGACCTGTGTCATTGCCAACAAAGGGTATATAACAAAGTATTGAGAAACTTTTGTTATTGACCAAATACTTATTTTCCACCATAATTTGCAAATAAATTCATTAAAAATCCTACAATTTGATTTTCTGGAGAAAAAAAATCTCATTTTGTCTGTCATAGTTGACGTGTACCTATGATTAAAAGGACAGGCCTCTCTCATCTTTTTAAGTGGGAGAACTTGCACAATTGGTGGCTGACTAAATACTTTTTTCCCCCCACTGTATACAGTGGCAAGAAAAGGTATGTGAACCCTTTGGAATTACCTGGATTTCTGCATAAATTGGTCATAAAGTTTGATCTGATTTTCAACTAAGTCACAACAATAGACGAACACACAGTGTGCTTAAACTAATAACACACAAATTATTGTATTTTTCTTGTCTATATTAAACATACACAGTGTAGGTTGGAAAAAGTGTGTTAATCCCTAGGCTAATGACTTCTCCAAATGCTAATTGGAGTCAGGAGTCAGCTAGCCTGGAGTCCAATCAATGAGACAAGATTGGAGATGTTGGTTAGAGCTGCCCTGCCCTATAAAAAACACTCACAAAATTTGAGTTTGCTATTCACAAGAAGCATTGTCTGATGTGAACCATGCCTCGAACAAAAGAGATCTCAGCGCAGAATGCTCAATGAGGTTATGAACAATCCTAGAGTGTCAGCTAAAGACTTACAGAAATCTCTGGAACATGCTAACATCTCTGTTGACGAGTCTACGATACGTAAAACACTAAACAAGAATGGTTTTCATGGGAGGACACCACGGAAGAAGCCACTTCTGTCCAAAAAGAAACATTGCTGCACGTCTGAAGTTCGCAAAATAGCACTACTGGCAAAATATTCTGTGGAGAGATTAAACTAAATTTCAGTTGTTTGGAAGGAACACACAACACTATGTGTGGAGAAAAAAAGGCACAGCACACCAACATCAAAACCTCATCCCAACTGTAAAGTATGGCGGAGGTAACATCATGGTTTGTGGCTGCTTTGCTGCCTCAGGTCCTAGACAGCTTGCTATCATCGACGTAAAAATGAATTCCCAAGTTTATGAAGACATTTTGCAGGAGAATGTAAGGCTATCTGTCCGCCAACTGAAGCTCAACAGAAGTTGGGTGATGCAACAGGACAACGACCAAAAACACAGAAGTAAATCAACAACAGAATGGCTTCAACAGAAGAAAATACGCCTTCTGGAGCGGCCCAGTCAGAGTCCTGACCTCAACCCGATTGAGATGCTGTGGCATGACCTCAAGAGAGCGGTTCACACCAGACATCCCAAGAATATTGCTGAACTGAAACAGTTTTGTAAAGAGGAATGGTCCAAAATTCCTCCTGACCGTTGTGCAGGTCTGATCCGCAACTACAGAAAAGGTTTGGTTGAGGTTATTGCTGCCAAAGGAGGGTCAACCAGTTATTAAATCCAAGGGTTCACATACTTTTCCCACCCTTTTCCCACGCTGCACTGTGAATGTTTACATGGTTCAATAAAGACATGAAAACGTATAATTGTTTGTGTGTTATTAGTTTAAGCAGACTGTGTTTGTCTATTGTTGAGACCAATTTACGCAGAAATCCAGGTAATTCCAAAGGGTTCACATACTTTTTCTTGCCACTGTATGCATAGTTTGTCAAATGAACACCGTATGTAATTCATTACATACGAAACACATGTAAATGTGTACTTCCTATTTTAGAGGTCATACCTTGAACATACAACACATTCTAAGAAGGGAAGTGACTTCTGGGATATGACATGTTTACTTTGGTGTTTCATGATGGTTCTTATCTCAACATAAATAATGTATCTATAAAAGTGTATCATCCTACACGCCAGTAATGAAACATGTTCAGAGGTAATTAAACACTTGCAGTTTTTTGTCCATCCGGTTTTGTGTTTAATGGGATACTTCTGGATATTGGCAATGAGGCCATTTATCTACTTCCCCAGTGTCACGGATTCAGCCGAGGCTGCCCCCTCCTCCTTGCTCGGGCAGGTTTCGGCGTTCGTCGTCACCGGCTTACTAGCCACTACCGCTCCATTTATCATCACTCCATTTGTCTTGTCTTGTCTTGTCAATCACACACACCTGGTACTCATTCCCTCATTAGTCTGTGTATAAGTGTTCCCTCTGCCCCCTTTGTCCTTTGTGAGTGATTGTTCGTTGTGAGAGTGAGTAGCTCGGTTGAGCTACTCTTTACTTGTATGCAGCCAAGGTTGATTTTCCCTTGTGCTAGTTTCGTTCTGTCGCTATATGCTCTACATGACTGTACACGGAATAAACTCTTGATTTCTGCGTTTTACCTCCTGCGCCTGACTCCGTCATTCACACCTCATCACACCCAGATTCAGATGAACTTGTGGATACCATTTTTATGTCTCTGTGTGTCAGCAGATACCCATACACTTCCAGTCATTGCGCTAACGCTAGTTAGCATTGGCTTGCGAAACTACCTCTAACTTTCTTCATAATGGACACAGAGCCATAGAAATGGTATCCATGAGTTCATCTGACTCTGGGGAAGTAGAAACATCCCGAAGTCTCCCTTTAACACTCTGTAATAACTTATTGAACTCTTTCTGGGTTATCTCTTGAAACACCATGTAAAACTGTGATGGTGATATCAGCAAAACATAAATAATGGCAACAACAAAAACAACAACAACAACAACAACAACAACAACTAGATATAGTATTGATAGTAGCCACAAAAAAAGTTCAAATTTCTTTACATTCCACTTGATTGCCGTCGTTTCCTTCTGTTTTTCCATCCCCTTCATCCACGGGAAAAACAGTTGGTCTATAATAGGTAGTTCTCTTCACAAGTCTATATTATCCACAGTGAGCTGAGCTATGCTGGGTCCAGGCCCAGGACCAGGTCCAAGTGAACTGCGGTCTAGCTAGCTCACGCCTGAGACAGAGCACACCAGGAGTTCTGTGGGGTGATAGATGTAGGAGTGAAGGTGTAGTCCTCATACTTGATGTCCACATGTCCTGATCCTGCACTGTCCAGATGTGATGAAGCCTTCGGAGAAATAATGAGATATGTAAATGACTGAGCACAATGATAATAAGGCCTAGGAACTAGGATCTAAGTGGGATAGAATTAAGTGAACATCAAATATGGACTTATTTTCGGGCAGTGAACATTGAAAGCATATCATACTGTCTTCCTTGAGGCTAGTACTGTAGCAGTATGAGGATCCTGGAACGCAGAGGCCTTACCTGGGACACAGAGGCTATGGTCTGTCCGGCCTTACCTGGGACACAGAGGCTATGGTCTGTCCGGCCTTACCTGGGACACAGAGGCTATGGTCTGTCCGGCCTTACCTGGGACACAGAGGCTATGGTCTGTCCGGCCTTACCTGGGACACAGAGGCTATGGTCTGTCCGGCCTTACCTGGGACACAGAGGCTATGGTCTGTCCGGCGTAGGGGGAGGGGGCCATGTTGGGTTCACTCTTTATAGTAGAGGCATGTTCTGAGACAGACACGGAGGACGGGGAGTTGGTGCCTGACGCTGACGAACCTCCTGAAGAAAACAGACAAATGGGTGAGTGACAGGTACAAATCGGACCAGACCGATGTACGATATCTATAGGATTTTATATAGGTCGGTTCTTCCGCTCCCCTCTCTCTCTTACACACAGATGCAAACTTTCATCAACCTAACTAAACTTCATACATTCTCTCTCATTCCGTTCCTCATTCTTACCTGTTGAGGTTTTGGACTTGGGCATCTTAGGTTTCCGTTTCCTTGTCTGAATGCTTTCCTTCTTCATGGCCATTGGTCTGGGGATCTGAGAGGAGGAGGAGAGGCCAATAATGTAGATCCTAGTTGTAACAAAGGCCAACTTGCCTCGAAAACACACACAATGACCTTTCCTCCCACCTCTCTCTATTGATAACAACAACCATGATGACCGTGATAAGCTTTTACATAACACAAATAATATGCTGCTCACACTGTACTGCCAGGCTGATAGGGGTTGGTTTACGTGACCCACACTGCACTGCCAGGCTGATAGGGGTTGGTTTACGTGACCCACACTGCACTGCCAGGCTGATAGGGGTTGGTTTACGTGACCCACACTGCACTGCCAGGCTGCTAGGGGTTGGTTTACGTGACCCACACTGCACTGCCAGGCTGATAGGGGTTGGTTTACGTGACCCACACTGCACTGCCAGGCTGCTAGGGGTTGGTTATTACAGCAGCATTTTAGACAGGTTTTCCTCCAGCGCAAACGTTGTGTACATTACATGATGTGAGTAGAGTAGGGTGCATGGGAAATGTTTGTGTGTGTATATGTGTCTGTATGGTGTGTGTGTTGCCTACCCCATGTAGTTTCATGTAGAGGCCACAGGCGTTGCAGACAGGCTCTCCCTCTGCGCTGCGACGCCACAGCGTGGTTGTGCTGGTGTGACAGTTAGTGCAGCACAGGCCGGCCCGGCGAGATGTGGTCTGCTGTAGATGGAGAAGGTGTCAATAGCCAGACTATACCGTCACGTAACTCAAAGCATTATTCTGACATTTTTCTGAGAGAGAACTGGACCAAGGACAAGGCCAGCTGAAGATGAAAAGTGTAGATTTAGGGTTAGATGGCCAGTCGGCCCCTGGGGGATGTATGTATGACAGGTGCAGGGAACGAGCACCTTAAAAGGATAGCTCAGCCCAAAAAAACAATCTTGCATTGCTGACTCCATGGACTCTGTCGTATAATATTATTTTTAGGTGTTTATAAGATGTGGTCGATTTTTTATTTGGGTAAACTATCGCTTCACTGTGAGTGAAGTGCGCAGTGTGCACACAATGCCCCCCATAGTATCCACGATGAGACCAAACATGCAGTGTACTGCTAAGGACTTGACATGAGAAATGTTTCACACAGTGCTGGGCTAAGCACTAAGCACTCTTGGCTGAACCTGCCTCGCCTCTCCATCAGCTTGTTATTGGACACAAGTGAGATTTCTCTGCAGAAACACACTGTAGTTTAGTCACATTGTTCTCTCGCCTCGTACAGATCTGTCTAAAAACAGACAACCCAAGGGCAAGGTCACTGAAGGACAAATTAAAACAAAAACAGGCCAGGCCAGGCCAGGCAGAGCGGAGCGGAGCTGGCTAGGGTAACTCACAGCAGCTGCTCGCTCTGAGAGGCTGGTTCCTGACTGGGAAAGAGACCGTGGTGAAGGCTTCTTTCTCTCACTCTGGTTCCTGACTGGGAAAGAGACTGTGGAGAAGGCTTCTTTCTCTCACTCTGGTTCCTGACTGGGAAAGAGACCGTGGAGAAGGCTTCTTTCTCTCACTCTGGTTCCTGACTGGGAAAGAGACCGTGGAGAAGGCTTCTTTCTCTCACTCTGGTTCCTGACTGGGAAAGAGACCGTGGTGAAGAGTTCTTTCCCTCACTCTGGTTCCTGACTGGGAAAGAGACCGTGGTGAAGAGTTATTTCCCTCACTCTCCTACACTAACCTTCTGAAGGAACACACTGACCCTCTACCTCACACTTTTTTCCAACCAATACCTGTGTTAACGGGGTTTGACCTAGAAGAAAGTACTATCTGCCTAAGCCAGCTTTTTCTCAAAACCAAATCAATACATTTAGTGACCAAAATATTCTTAAAATTCCACATTGACTATTGTAAAATATACTGTATTAGTGAATAACAGGCCTAATCAATAAGATGCATCTAAGTCAAATTCAATCAATCAATCAAATGTATTTTATGAAGCCCTTTTTACATCAGCAGTTGTCACAAAGTTATTATACAGACACCCAGCCTAAAACCCCAAAAGAACAAGCAATGCAGTGGCAGAAGCACAGTGGAAAAACTCCCTAGAAGGCAGGACGAACCTAGGATGAAACCTAGTTATAAGTTATGTTACATCCATACACTTTTATGAACACACAAATAATGCAATGGCGCTTACCAGGCGTTTCTGGGGTTTGATGAGCGGTCTGTTGATTCCGTTCATCTTGTGGTACAGTCCGCAGGCATTGCACAGGTAGTGCCCAGTACCATCCCGCCGCCACAGAGGAGTGGAGATGGAGCCGCAGTTTACACACTCACGCCCCTCTCCTGGGAACTCCTCTGACATGTCTGTAATATGACGCAGCCAAAGTGATAAGAGTTTTAATATTCTCAGTAGCCTAGCCTTGGGTTGGTTTTAATGCAATGTGCTATTGCCACATGATGACGCTTGAGCAAAAACATGAACACGGCTGAAACTAGCTACATCATCACCTTGAGTTAAATTGCATTATTCTGTCAATTTGGACAGCATCTTATTTATAAGATATTTTAGTAAAATGTGTTTATAGACTCTGGAATACAATTCAGGCCTATTGTGATTGCAAGTGCTATGTGTGTGTCTATTTGGATATTGGGTAAAAATGTTGCTTCTTTGGTCAGTTTTGTATTTTTTTTGGATACATTGAAAGCATATAAAATAAATCATAAATCCAGACATGAAGGCCATAAATTAAGACATCTTTGATGTTTGTTAAGTCATATCAGTGGACAGAACACACCATCATGTTTGATGTTTGTAAACCTGTATTGGTGGACATAAAACGCCATCATGTTTGATGTTTGTAAACCTGTATTGGTGGAAATAACACCAGCATGTTTGATGTTTGTAAACCAATATCGTTGACATAAAGAGCCAGCGCCTGATAAATGTTCCCCCTCTCAGCTCGCTCGAGAGGAATTTAACCCTCCCGTTGTCCTAGGGTCAAAATGACCCGCCACTGTGTTGAACCAACTTTATTTAATTTTTATATTTTTTGGATCATTTGTGAGAAGGAGGCAAAGTCTCACTGCCTCCTTCTCACAAATGATCCAAAAAATATAAAAATTAAATAAAGTTGGTTCAACACAGTGGCGGGTCATTTTGACCCTAGGACAACGGGAAGGTTAAAGCCCTCTAGTGATGAACAGAGATCTAAACTGAATGTATCAATATGGAGAGAGGGTCATAGACGTATCTATTTGGGCGGCTTGCTGGCGGGGCACAGGGCCCAGACGGGTGGAATGTCAATGGGGCTCTTATCAGTGTTAAGGATCCAGGGGTCCCCAAATCATTCAAGCTACTGACACTCGACGGCCTCCCACAATTAATCACTCAAATTCCTTATCCACATATTGAAATAGGATAAATTGATAAAAACAACAACAGTAGTATTGATAATAATAATAACAATAGAAGAAGAACAAAACCTAGTAACAATAATTGTATCTTTATTTAACTAGGCAAGTCAATTAAGAACAAATTCTTATTTACAATAACGGCCTACACCGGCCAAACCCAGACGACGCTGGGCCAATTGTGCGCCGCTCTATGGGACTCCCAATCACAACCGGTTGTGATACAGCCTGGAATAGAACCAGGGGGTCGGTAGTGACGCCTCAAGCACTGAGATGCAGTGCCTTAGAACGCTGCGCCATTCGGCATTCAATTATTCAATTATGTTCCTTTTTATTCATTATGTGCTATAATTTTACATTTTAGTCATTTAGCAGATGCTCTTATCCAGAGCGACTTACAGTTAGTGAGTGCATACATTTTCATAATCATGGTAAATGTCTTATTTTCTTCATGTGTAAGAGTGCCATGAGATATCAAAGTGCTATAACTAAACTATTGACAACATAGTCTTGTAAACCAAACTTGGGGTAGATGTCTAAGCCCCACCGTTCACAGACAGACATGCACAGACACACACACACACACCACTTTTCGTTTAACAAGTCAGCAAATCCAGGAACCATGAATCCAAAATAAACAAAAAATAACGAAATATTTTCACCAGAATGAAAATCCGTTCCTGTTTGATGTGAAACGAAGTAATCAACAAACGCATAGTGTGTATTGTTATTAACTGGAAACGGGCTATTAACTGGAAACGGGCTATGGCCTACAAAGGAATCGCGTCCTTATATCCATGCAACAGGGGAAAATCCCACTTCAAAACATTCTGATTTTCGACCATCAAAGGACGTGTTGGCTGCGTACTAAACGTGTATCTTGGACCCATTTCCAAATAGGCCTTTACTGTCTGATCTGATCAAGGTGACAATTGGACAGTTTCCACTAGTGAGTGTGTATTGATCATCAAAACACTAGAAAAGAAAACGGACTGTTGGTGAGGATAAATTAGCACCTCAATTAACTGGTTTTAGTAACCTCTCTTTTAAAGAATGTGTATTGTGAAAGCTGGTAAAGATTGTTCTTTTTTAAAGGTTGATTGAATCACAGTGACTGAGTACAATCAATTGTAGAATTGACCACGTACAATGGGACTTCTCAATCGCATCAATAAATACCTTTAGAAAGAACAAGGCTATAAATTGTGAGGTCAGCGCACGGGTCTCTGTTACACTTCAGAGACACACAAACGGCCTCTGTAACCCTTCACAGACACACAAACGGCCTCTGTAACCCTTCACAGACACACAAACGAATAGCCTCATTAGCAAAAGTAGGCCTAACCAAAACGTAACTGTAATGAAAATGTTTTTGCATGAAATTCAAGGTGAATTATCCACAATTTTTTATCTTATTAAAATCGTATTAATATTTATCAAAATATAGGTCTACATATTTTGTCTGCCCCAAAAATATATGTAGGCCTATATGTCACTAAAGGGTTACTAGGCCTGCGATATAAATTTAATTATGTTCATTTTTATTCAATATGTGCTATATTCTTTTCGTGGCCTTCACCAATTACAAATACATCAGGGGAACATTATTAAATAGGAGTACATTATTTGATTTTACAAATTCCCTTTAGTTTCAGAGGAAATGTCAGAAGAAAAAAAACACATGTGTAGCCACATTTATCAAAGACTGTTACATACCCAAACTGGACCTTCTCCCAGACAGGCAACCTTGCCGTCCCTGAAGACTGATCATGCCGCTCTCAAAGTGCCCAGGTGTCCAAGAGGTCGCCATCTCGGGGCTCATATACGCGTACGGACTCGAGTATGAGCCTCCAACTGACCGCACCAAAGTGCTGCCATAGTGGTCGACCCGACCACCGTTACTAAGCATTAGCTGGTTCTGGTAGGCTGTGTCCCTGCCGGTATTGCTGCTTACTGGCGGGCTGTGAGAGTAGGAGAACCCGGGAGGTGGATGGGGGCTGCCCGGGATGAAAGACGAACTGTCTGTGCCAGACTGAGGCCAGCCGTGATGCCCGCCGAGGCCATGAGACTGATGGGCGGACTCGCATGTCTGCAAGTACGGCAGGGTTTGCAGCATAGCAGGCACCCTCGTAGTGGGCACGTAGACTGGGGAACTCGCCGAAGGGTGAATATAGTTCCCTGCATCGTGTGCGTATGGGGACTGGTTGGATGACAAAGCAAGGCTTTGGTACATTTTTACACCGTATACTCGTCCTATTTGGAAGAATATGGGTACTGACTCCTGGGACAAAGCGGGTCAAGTAAAGACACTTTCACGCAGCTCCTAGGGCACCTCGAGTCGTGGGCGATTCTTCGTTATCCAGTCGCTGGATAATAAGCAAATAAATCCGCTCCTGTATGAAAGGGAAATACCACAATCAACAAAAGTGTCCTGTAGTGGAGAGATGGAAGCCATAGCACTAATTACAGAAGAAACATAATATAGCTGCAGCTTAAAATTCAAGCCTGGGACATAGCCTGTTGTGGTCTATATCTATTATCTTCATCTTTTGTAAAATGCGCTCCTTTCCCTTTAAAATAAATGTTGGTATTATTTAGGTACAATATCACGAATTAGGCCTAAACTAAGCGGGTGTAAATCGCAATAGCTAGGCTTTAGAAATAAAAGGAAAAACAGAAAACAAATTGATCAACATTCAACAACAAGAGTCATATATTATCTGTATCACTCTGATTGATATGTAATGGATTAAAATGACACTGATGGTTTCCCATATCTTTACACGTAGATATAACTAACTATCAGCGACCCCAGCTATCCTGAGGATCACTCCTCTTGCACTTTGTAATTAAATCATAACAGGAACCTAATCAAACAGCACAATAGATAGGCGAGCCATATCTGGTATGCATATATTTCTATCAATAGTCATGCGAATCACATAAAACGTTGATAGCAGTGTGCAGAGGAGGAATAGAATTTCATCCAAGAGCTTTTGTATTATCTCACCAGATAAGAAACGGTCGGGTGATAAAGTATGTTTTCCAGAGGAGCAGCTTGAGCAACGTGTTCACTCAGATAGACTCAACGAAAGTGACTTGAGGCTCCGACAAAAGATGTCCAAAATGCCTTTGTGCGTAAAAGTTTACGAGGAACAATTATTTCTTATTTCCCGGATGGTCTGCCTCTCTCTCTCTCTCTCTCTCTCTTCTTTGTAACTGAATATGGTTACCGTCGCTGATAATTGCTGATATAAGAGAGCTCCTATTAGTTTTCTGCTGGAAAACTTTACTGCGAGTTATTTGTACAGGGTAGACCACGTGATGCACAAGGTATGACTCAGAAGTTGGAGGAGGAGAGGCGCAGAAGGGGAGAGCGTAAGACCAGCTTTAATTCATCCTACCTGAAGAAGAGACCCACCTTTGCGGAATTTGCTGTGTCTTGATTGTTCTACAGTCAACATAAGTTACAATTTAAAGATTCACGAAATTGTCACCGTTCCTTCTGAATTGTTAAGGTTGTTTAGATGTTCTCGATATATTTTTAAATGAATCAACCCAATTTAATCTAAATTATTTGATACTTCTATTATTTTCATATATATTAATCATGACGGTGCAGCCAAGTAACTAATGGACAACAGAATAAAAAGGATGAATAAAACACCGACAAGTCAACAGGCACTGCGGGCCTGCCTACATTTTAATACAATGAAAGTAGATCAACACCGGTCAAATTTACGCAGCGCAACTCCTTTTTAGATTGATCATCAATCAACCAATGCTGTGTGTTTGAAACGAGCCATACATTAACTTAGCTAAATCAGAGCTTGCTGTAAAATAATGTATCCTCTGAGAGGGAAAGTTGTGCTTGTTTTTATGACCAGATATGAGAATGAGATCTCTATAAAAAAAATAGCAAGGCGATAAGAGATACGACCAATATCTTGGTATGATGATAGAACAATAATCACTTTAAATTATAGACAGTTGGAGTTATTGTCAGTTAACGATTGACTCCACCTCCACAAGAAATAGTTAACGATAATTATGTCAGAACATAGATATAGTTATGACGGTATCAGTAGGCGTAATACCTCAAGGTAGAGTCTAACAAATACTGCCACCTGCATTACTGTATCTCACTGCAACTTTCATTACTAAGGATAATAAAACTGTCCTTAAAATGGGCTAACTACGATAATTACATTGTTATCATGCTATCCTTATGTTATTATGTATTGTTTGTATAATGTGACAAAATGGTAGCTGTACTTGCCGTGATTATGATTAAATTATGACATTGTCAAATGTAACTTTGATCTGTGTTTTGTGCACATTATACTTCAAGAAATAATGTTTTATAAAGCCCACGTGGGCTGGGCACCAATTGGTGTATGACACTGAAATAAAATAAATCCATCAATCAGTTATTATTATGAGAATTATTATTAGTCGTAGGCTAGGCTTGGAGTTAGTCTTGTTGTAGTTGGAGTGGTATTAAAAGTACAATAACAGTATTTCGATACTTTCACACTTTTATCCGATACTTTCACACTTTCACACTTTGATGACGACGAGGCAATAACATATATTTTATGGTTTATACCAAAAAATAAAAATCCCGATAATTTACATCACATTCTATTTTACTTTTGTGAAATAATTGTTGGTCCTTGGGAAAATGAGCTATGATATATTCTCAACCAGATTGTTTCTGCTTTAAATTATCAATGTTTTCTCTTCAGGACAGCTGATGATCTGTATGCCTTCGACTGGTCGCAGTCGCAGATGATAATGAGATGAATAATGATGACGTTGTAACCTGTGCTCTCACTCCTCGTGCCCCTCAGGAGCGCAGCGAGCTAGGAGACAATGAGGGAACGCTGTGTGTCTGTCTTCTACTCAATAAATGTATTTTCTTTTTATCACTGAGGAGGGTCCAACGACCTGTGACTTAATCACTCTGTTAATTTTCTACAGTCGCCTTTTAATCAAGGATGAGTTTCGTCGTCTGAATGTCTGTCATCGTAGGCCCTATTCCCACTACAAGATATGAAGGAGAGTGATGAGCGGGGTGGCAAAAGATAATTTTACTTTTCAATTCAAATGACATCCTTGCCTTACCTTTTGTTGGGGCAGCTAAAATTGAACATACATATCACAGTGGCCATTAAGCACAAACTATTCAACAATGACAAAAACGTTTCTTATAAAACATATTACACTATTGAATAATGCAACCAAACCATATTACACTCTTGAATAATGCAACAATTCACAAGCATGTATGTGCAGACAATTAAAGGGTTTATTTTCCCGTCTTGTTTTAACATTTTAGCTTCATTTTAGTTGCTATAACAGCATGTCTTCATCAAGTTACGTTAGCCTATCAAAAATTAAGGATTAATCCATTCATACGAATATAAAAGTACAGTAGGCCTAGCTTACAACATTACAACAAACCGGGCTTCATTTTTATCAATATAATGCAAATAATTAAAAAAGTGGTAAAAGCAAATTGCTACTGAAAACGTGGGTATAAGTGAATTCACCAAGACGAGCTGTTTTATACCGAAGCTCATACCTGCCTCAACTAGGGCCCGGAGTTGGTTAGGTTAGCCTACTACCATTTCAGGAAAAACTTTGGGCCCCAGGAAAACAATCCCCCTCCACCACTCTGGGACCTGTGGAGCCACCCCTGAAATCACCACACAATGTCGCAAATGAAAAAACATATCCTATTTTTATGATATGTTATTGGTGGTGAGATGGGCTCGGATAATTTTACGTAGCTCAGTGTAGCCGGCAGCTACTGCAACAATGTCAGAATTCAACAGGCTGTTAATGCAATTTAAGGTAAACACTAAATAAAACAAGTCTCAAATATTAGGAAAATGTCTATACATTTCAGCTGTTTTAAAATACCATTCATACTGTAGGAGTGTTGGATCAAGGAGTCAATCCTGTTTACACTGCCCTGCTTCGTGGGGTGCAACTGTCTGGGTGAATGTGGTGTGCTACCTCCGGAGGTAGCGGTTGAGACTTTGCAAGTAAAGAAGTTTACATTGCAGCAATATGTGTAGCCGACGAAGAGGCTCATAGAAAGGACATTTACTCTGACCATGTGACCCAGGTGATGGATTAGCCACCAATCAGTGTTGAAACAGCTCAGTCAGTCAACATTTGGATATTTCAGTGAAGCCTGTCATCAGGTTGACTCTGGAAAAAAAAGACGTAGAAAAATATAGGAAGTATGTTTGGTGTTTTTTATTAATGGTATTGCGAGTATGGAGAAACAATGTTTCATTGCTCGTTTATATTTGATTTAATTTGTATTCATAATAAACTTAATCCACCAGAAATTATCAAGAAAGAGTTCATTTGAAAAAATAACACGTAGGCCTAACAAAGGTTTGAGCAAAGGATGTGTAATTTATCCTCTTGAGACAGACTCGCCAACGCATTACATGACATATTAACGAAAACATGCTGCAATGTGTGGGATATTAACTGTAAATGGTCATTTGTAGCATGCAAGACAGTGAGATTGTGCGTGAGTGTTTTATCAATTATCAAGACGGCTAATAATAGACAAATTGAAATATTTGATATATTTCAGTCGGTAATTGGCCTATTTATAATGCTTCGTATTGCCAATACATTATTCTGTACAGAAAATATAATTTCTGTGAGTCAAAATATGTATATAAACCATTTTACTTCTCCAGATAAAAAACGTAATCTGAGTTAGGCCTATACTTCTAACCTCCGAAATAATAATACATTTCACATGGTTAACGGAATTACCTTTAGGCTACTTTTCACACAAACACATATAGTTTGTTAGGCCGATAAGAAATAATGGATAAAAGTTGTTAGATATTTTTAGAATATAAATTGAAACTTATTGTAGGAATAAACAACACAGCAACTCCCTCATCATTTCGTTTATATTTCTTTTTCTATTTACTAAAAAAGTTTATACATTTCAGGGCAAGTGTACATTTTCGTAATAATCTCTTCTCCTTAACGATTTATAACAAATGTGATTGGACATGTTGATTAGATAAAAGTAGGCCCATTCTCATTACAGGGCTAATCACACAGGCAACCATTACGAGGTCATGCAGACAATATTGATTCCTCAATTTCGGTAGTTGTTGTAGACATTCCACAATATAATACAAGGAAAATACCTACGGACAAGATAAGATGTAGGCCTACTTAAAAAATAACACTCATTATTACATACAGTGAGTAGAACTCTTGCAGTAGAAAATTATGTAATCAAATAAATCGGATAAGATGACAATTGTTTCTGTGACCCTATGGTGAACCTTGAACCTATATGCCCTCTCTCCCCGAAAGCCTCAAAAGGCTACCAAAGATATTTGATCCTTTCCCTATTCCCCATCAATTGTTCGTCGGCCTGCGGCTGTCATAATCCTAATATTTCACCGACAACCAAACTGGCGGGTTAGCGCGCTGTGTAAATCTCCTCTCTCACTAGAGAGGCTGATACGACACTTATGAATGAGGTGCCTTGTGAGGCCTGCTCCTCGCGAGCCTCATTATACAGTCCATCACGCTGCTCCAAACGGGTCCGTGACGTGAAGGGGGCCTGAGAGCGCTCGATCTACCCCGTCCCCGGTCAGTCTCTGGTTACCCCGTTCCCGGTCAGTCTCAGGTTACCCCGTCTCCGGTCTGTCTCTGGTTACCCTGTCCCCGGTCTGTCTCTTGTTACCCTGTCCCAGGTCAGTCTCTGGTTATGTAAATACAATGTAAGATGCACTAGGTGCATTCCTTAAGCACGTATTTGTTATTTATGTCCATTTTAGTAAAGTTCAGTTTCTCTCTGTTGTACACCATGGAGAAACTCCTTTTAACTTTGATCATCTACAAATTTGAAGACACTGTCATTTTTGCATACATTTCTTCGCCTTGAATGGAATTTCAGGGTTTATCTTCATTTTCCATATAACCCCAGAGATAGCTCAGGAATTTCCAGAGGTATTTATTGTCTATGAATGGACAGATTAGTATAGTCAATTGGAGAGACACTAAGACATCTGCAGCATGTGAAAGTGAGGGAGGTTTGGAATGTGTGTCTGTGTGTGGCTGTGAGCCTCATTCAGTATGCCCGCTGACCATTTCTCTGGGTGCTAATTTTGTGCAATAATATTTACTAATGTCCCATTCTGTGTGGTATTAATGTGGCTGTGGTTGTCCGAACATGGTTTCTGTGTGATGTGATTGTTATATGGTTGTCTGTGCGTCTGTCCCTGCGTCTCCCTCTGTGAAGGTGAGAATGGCTCTGGCCTGGCTCTCATAGTCTTGGGGGAACAGTAAAGCCAGGATAGCAGGGCCTGGTCTGGTCTGGTCCTCTTGGGGAATGTGGAGTAGGAGTCAGCCTAATCTCCAGCACACAGAGAGGCTGGCTCCTGTCTGCCGGTCTGCCACTTCCCTATCTGTGTGCTTCATTTCAGACTGTCATTCCCTATCTCTACTGCAGTACTGGGTCTCAGCAGGGCTCCACAGACCAGGGACTACTACCAGCGCACGCACACACATGCACGCACACGCGCACGCACGCACTTCTTTACCCAATTATATACAGACCATACATGTATCACATGCTGTATTATCTGCACACTAAGTGTCATACACAGAGACTATACAGATACCACACACACATTACACTGTCTGAGGATGAATAGGTTGTGGATGTAGAAATATTGAGACAACATGTTAACTAAAATGTGACTCATTATGCATTATGCATGTTGATAATAATTCTCAACCCTAAACCCACTGTATACAGTACATCACCTACCACTGTCATAGAGATACATAAATGACTGCATAACTACTTAGCCATAAATGTATAAATGTATCAGAGAATCCATTTTTACCTCCATCACCCCTGGCACTGTGACACCTTGCTTCTTGCTTCATGTTGGACTGTATAGCTTAGTAGTAATCCTTTTGCTGTGGAGGCAGAGTTCACACAGATTTATGTTAGAGCAAGCAAACCCATCTGAGTCCATGTTGGGTGGGTTGTGGGCTGGGTTGTGGGCTGGGTTGTGGCCTGGATTGTGGCCTGGGTTGTGGCCTGGGTTTTGGGCTGGGTTGTGGCCTGGGTTGTGGGCTGGGTTGTGGCCTGGGTTGTGGCCTGGGTTTTGGGCTGGGTTGTGGCCTGGGTTGTGGGGTGTACAACTGGTCCTCTTGTCTACACACTGCAGCAACCTGTCCTGGACAGACAAAGAAAGAAAGAAAGAAAGAAAGAAAGAAAGAAACAGTTAACCATGAATCACTGAGAAACAATAGCCCCGAAAGTCACTTCCATAACATGATACATCTAAGGTGGTTCCTCTATTGATAAAGACATTTGAGGTGTTATACTCTATAGCTTACTTCTGTGTTTTACATTGACACTTGTGTATCTGTTGCTGTGCTGAGAGAGAGAGAGATGGAGAGAGAGAGAAAGAGAGAGAGAGGGTAGAGTTTGCTCTGGTTTAACCCCACTGCAGTCACGTACCACAACTTCTGCTGTAGCTACAATTAGCTAAATAACATTTCAACACAACACCATGGTTGTATTGACTTAAACGTTACATTTCATCATAACATCATGGTTGTATTGGCTTAAACGTTACATTTCATCACAACATCATGGTTGTATTGCCTTAAACGTTACATTTCATCACAACATCATGGTCTTATTGGCTTAAACATTATATTTCAACATATTTCTATAATGTCAGAACACATATTTATATTAGGTGCTCCTGTTATATGTGAGATTCAAGTCAGGACAGAAGAGATATGTATTTTTCGGCATAAAGAATGATCTTATTTATCCAATCGGGAACGTTTTGATTTGTTGGGATTCCATAAACTTCCACACATGCCAGTCTTGGTTTAGCACCCTTGCTTGTTTTGTGCTATGTGAATACTTGTTAGCATTGGGTCTACCTCTCTTCTCTGTTCTCTATCATTTCAAACATCATCACCACAGTCCCATAAAAAGCAAATTTACACAGATGACAGAGGTGACAGAGGGCCTGAGTAGGTGACTGAGGGCCTGAGTAGGTTACTGAGGGCCTGAGTAGGTGACTGAGGGCCTGAGTAGGTGACAGAGGGCCTGAGTATGTTACAGAGGGCCTGAGTAGGTTACTGAGGGCCTGAGTAGATGACAGAGGGCCTGAGTAGATGACAGAGGGCCTGAGTAGGTGACAGAGGGCCTGAGTAGATGACAGAGGGCCTGAGTAGATGACAGAGGGCCTGAGTAGGTGACTGAGGGCCTGAGTAGGTGACAGAGGGCATGAGTAGATTACTGAGGGCCTGAGTAGGTGACAGAGGGCCTGAGTAGGTGACAGAGGGCCTGAGTAGGTGACAGAGGGTATGAGTAGATTACTGAGGGCCTGAGTAGGTGACAGAGGGCCTGAGTAGGTGACAGAGGGCCTGAGTAGGTGACAGAGGGCATGAGTAGATGACAGAGGGCCTGAGTAGGTGACTGAGGGCCTGAGTAGGTGACAGAGGGCCTGAGTAGGTGACAGAGGGCATGAGTAGGTGACAGAGGGCCTGAGTAGGTGACAGAGGGCCTGAGTAGATGACAGAGGGCCTGAGTAGGTGACAGAGGGCATGAGTAGGTGACAGAGGGCCTGAGTAGGTGACAGAGGGCCTGAGTAGGTGACAGAGGGCCTGAGTAGGTGGCAGAGGGCCTGAGTAGGTGACAGTTACATTGGCAGGTAAAGCCCCAGGGTCAACAGGTAGAAGGTGTTTAGACCAGGGTTTCTAAACATCTTAAACTTTGGGTCAGGAGCCAAAGTGGGCCCTGGGCATGTGAGAGGTGGGTCACGAGTTATGAGATTACATCTATAATCACACACTATTTCTTCTTCATTTGATTAGTTGGAGGCCGATTTGATTCACGGCAGGACGGACAATTTCTCATTTGGGTCTCGAGCTGGAAAAAGTTTGAACAACCCCTGGTTTAGACATCAGTAAACAGTCTGAAGCTATTTGGCTGGTAGGGCTCTCGGAAAAGATAAGGCCGGGTTTGGGGTGCACTCTTAGAAAAACATCCCGACCTACGGATTGCAGTGCTCCCACCTAGGGAAATAGTGCCTGCGAGAAGAGCCCTGTGGCTTCAAGGCTATTCGGCGTGGGAGAGTGGGAAATGTGGGGACCCAGTGTCCAAGTAGACTACACGTAGCTATGGGTGTGGAAAACATTTAATCAAAGGTAAGACATTTAATTTGTTTAGTATAGTCCATTTGTAACTCCACTCACTACTTGTAGCTGTATAGTCCATTTGTTTGTGTTGTTGGTCTTCCGGTCGGTATCTAGCTAGCACTCATTAACTCATGTTTGCTAGCACCGTCATGAAAAGGGGCAATAGGAAAGCCATACAATATAACTTTTTTTTATTTTTAGAGTGAGAACACTTTGGAGCATGCAACGTTCAAAAGTAATCTTTAAACATGTTGTACTTTTCTTAAATGTAGTTTTGTAATAGACTAAAACAAGCAGACAACAATAACATTTTGTTTGAAAAAGGGTGATGTTTTTTTGCTTTGAGCCAATGGGGTAACCTAGGTAACCACATGTTGTTTTTCCAACAGTGGAGCATTCTATTTTATACCAACTGGAACTATAGGGTTCTTTGATCAGAACCCTAGAGGTTCTTCACTCTAGGGTTCTGATCAAAGAACCTTATAGTCCCAGTTGGTATTAGATAGTATGCTCCCCTGTTGGGAAAACAACCTGTGGTTACCTAGGTTACCCCCCATGGTCTGCATGGTCCAATTTATGAAATATGGCTACTACTATTAAATACTAATATTTTGAGGTAACAATATAATGTAATAAACAATCAAATAATGGACTAAAGAATACCAGCATAGTTTTTAGAATTTATTGCCATTATATGCGAACATAGTTTGGAAATATGCACAGGGAGGCATCTCTTTGTTTAAATGATGGCCCAAGTCAACTCTGGCTGACTTCTTTACAATACAATACAATACAATACAATACACTGTGTCCATTAGTTACAGTGAACAACATAAATGTGTTTACTCATGTGTAATTCTGAAGGTTAACTCGTGTGTAATTCTGAAGGTTAACTCGTGTAGTTCTGAAGGTTGACTCGTGTGTAATTCTGAAGGTTGACTCGTGTGTAATTCTGAAGGTTGACTCATGTGTAATTCTGAAGGTTGACTCGTGTGTAATTCTGAAAGTTAACTTGTGTGTAGTTCTGAAGGTTAACTCGTGTAAACATGTTTTTGTTATTGTTTTTAAAAATCATCTTTGAAATGCAAGAGAAAGGCCACAATATGATATTGCAGTTTAGGCACAATTTATATTTGGGCCACTAGATGGCAGCAGTGTGTGTGCAAAGTTTCAGATTGATCCAGTGAAGCATTGCAATACAGGACTATTTTGTATCAAGTCTACCCAAATGTGCTGAATTGCTCAATTGATACATTTTCAAGTACATACCTATAGAGAACATACAAAAATGATATGGTAATACAAGACAAGTTTTTTGTTGTTGTGCACTCTCCTCAAACAATAGCAATTGTATTTTCTCACTGTAATAGCTACTGTAAATTGGACAGTGCAGTTAGATTAACAATAATGTAAGTTTTCTGCCCATATAAGACATGTCTATGTCCTGGAAAGTTTGATGTTACTTACAACAGTCATGCTAATCACATTAGCGGACGTTAGCTCAACCGTCCCGTATACGGAACACCAATCCCGTAGAGGTTAAAAGTCATGTAATGATTAACTAGGCTATTGAATCACCAAAACATATTATGCATAATTATTATAAATAATTTATACATACAGTGAGGAAAAAAACGCGTAGGTTTACCTCCACTGTACTCATATCCTTCCACATCTTTTTCTGTACATAATGCCCTGAATCTATTCTACAACGCCCGGAAACCTGCCCCTTTTTTTCTCTGTACCCAACGCACTAGAAGACCAGTACTTAAAGCCTTTAGCCGTATCCTTATTCTACTCCTCCTCTGTTCCTCTGGTGATGTAGAGGTTAACCCAGGCCCTGTAGCCCCCAGTATCACTCCAACTCCCCAGGCGTTATCATTTGTTGACTTCTGTAACCGTAAAAGCATTGGATTCTTGCACGCTAAATCTGTAAACATGGGCACCCTCATAGATATCATCCTGACAAATTTACCCTCTAAATACACCTCCGCTGTCTTCAACCAGGATCTCAGCGATCACTGCCTTATTGCCTGCGTCTGTAATGGGTCCGCGGTCAAACGACCACCCCTCATCACTGTCAAACGCTCCCTAAAACACTTTAGCGAGCAGGCCTTTCTAATTGACCTGGACCGGGTATCCTGGATGGATATTGACCTCATTCCGTCAGTAGAGGATGCCTGGTTGTTCTTTAAAAGTGCTTTCCTCTCAATCTTAAATAAGCATGCCCCATTCAAAAAATTCAGAACTAAGAACAGATATAGCTCCTGGTTCTACTCAGACTTGACTGCCCTTGACCAGCACAAAAACATCCTGTGGCGTACTGCATTAGCATCGAACAGCCCCCGCGATATGCAACTTTTCAGGGAAGTCAGGAACCAATATACACAATCAGTTAGGAAAGCAAAGGCTAGTACTGCACAGCCGTCTTCATCGACCTGGCCAAGGCTTTCGACTCTGTCAACCACCGCATTCTTATTGGCAGACTAAATAGCCTTGGTTTCTCTAATGACTGCCTCACCTGGTTCACAAACTACTTCTCAGATAGAGTTCAATGTGTCAAATCGGAGGGCCTGTTGTCTGGACCTCTGGCTGTATCTATGGGGGTACCACAGGGTTCAATTCTCGGGCCGACTCTATTCTCTGTGTATATCAATGATATTGCTCTTGCTGCTGAAGCTCGGATCCACCTCTATGCGGACGACACCATTTTGTATACATCTGGCCCTTCATTGGACACTGTGTTAACAAACCTCCAAACGAGCTTCAACGCCATACAACACTCCTTCCGTAGCCTCCAACTGCTCTTAAACACTAGTAAAACTTAATGCATGCTCTTCAACCGAACGCTGATTGCACCCGCCTACCCGACTAGAATCACTACTCTCGGCGGGTCTGACCTAGAGTATGTGGAGAACTACAAATACCTAGGTGTCTGGTTAGACTGTAAACTCTCCTTCCAGACTCACATTAAGCATCTCCAATCAAAAGTTTGATCTAGAATCGGCTTCCTATTTCGCAACAAAGCCTCCTTCACTCATGCTGCCAAACATGCCCTCGTAAAACTGACTATCCTACCAATCCTTGACTTCGGCGATGTCATTTACAAAATAGCCTCCAACACTCTACTCAGCAAATTGGATGTAGACTATCACAGTGTCATCCGTTTTGTCACCAAAGCCCCATATACTACCCACCATTGTGACCTGTATGCTCTTGTTGGCTGGCCCTCACTACATATTCAGCGCCAAACCCACTGGCTCCAGGTCATCTATATATCACTGCTAGGCAAATCCCCGTCTTACCTTAACTCACTGGTCACCATAGCAACACCCACCCGTAGTCTGCGCTCCAGCAGGTATATCTCACTGGTCATCCCCAAAGCCAACACCTCCTTTGGCCACCATTCCTTCCAGTTCTCTGCTGCCAATGACTGGAACGAACTGCAAAAATATCTGAAGCTGGAGACTCTTATCTCCCTCACTAACTTTAAGCGTCAGTTGTCAGAGCAGCTTACCGATCACTGCACCTGTACACAGCCATTCTGAAATTAGCCCACCCAACTACCTCATCCCCATATTGTTATTTATTTTGCTAATTTGCACCCCAGTATCTCTAGTTGCACATCATCTTTTGCAGATCTATCATTCCAGTGTTAATACGAAATTGTAACTATTTTGCACTATGGCCTATTTATTGCCTTACCTCCATAACTTACTACATTCGCACACACTGTATATATATTTTCTGTTTGTATTTTTGACTTTATGTTTTGTTTACCCCATATGTAACTCTGTGTTGTTGTTTTTATCGCACTGCTTTGCTTTATCTTGGCCAGGTCGCAGTTGTAAATGAGAACTTGTTCTCAACTGGCTTACCTGGTTAAATAAAGGTTAAAAAAAAACTAACTAAAATAAAGAGTGAGAGACAGAATAACAACAAAAAATCCAGAAAAACGCATGTCAAATATGTTATGAATTAATTTGCATTTTAATGAGGGAAATAAGTATTTGACCCCTCTGCAAAACATTACTTAGTTCTTTGTGGCAAAACCCTTGTTGGCAATCACATTTGTCAGACGTTTCTTGTAGTTGGCCACCAGGTTTGCACACATCTCAGGGGGGATTTTGTCCCACTCCTCTTTGCAGATCTTCTCCAAGTCATTAAGGTTTCGAGGCTGACGTTTGGCAACTCGAACCTTCAGCTCCCTCCACAGATTTTCTATGGGATTAAGGTCTAGAGACTGGCTAGGCCACTCCAGGACCTTAATGTGCTTCTTCTTGAGCCACTCCTTTGTTGCCTTGGCCCTGTGTTTTGGGTCATTGTCATGCTGGAATACCCATCCACGACCCAGTTTCAATGCCCTGGCTGAGGGAAGGAGGTTCTCACCCAAGATTTGACGGTACATGGCCCCGTCCATCGTCCCTTTAATGCGGTGAAGTTGTCCTGTCCCCTTAGCAGAAAAACACCCCCAAAGCATAATGTTTCCACCTCCATGTTTGACGGTGGGGATGGTGTTCTTGGGGCCATAGGCAGCATTCCTCCTCCTCCAAACACGGCAAGTTGAGTTGATGCCAAAGAGCTCCAATTTGGTCTCATCTGACCACAACACTTTCACCCAGTTCTCCTCTGAATCATTCAGATGTACATTGGCAAACTTCAGACGGGCCTGTATATGTGCTTTCTTGAGCAGGGGGACCTTGCGGGCTCTGCAGGATTTCAGTCTTTCACGGCGTAGTGTGTTATCAATTGTTTTCTTGGTGACTATGGTCCCAGCTGCCTTGAGATCATTGACAAGATCCTCCCGTGTAGTTCTGGGCTGATTCCTCACCATTCTCATGATCATTGCAACTCCACGAGGTGAGATCTTGCATGGAGCCCCAGGCCGAGGGAGATTGACAGTTCTTTTGTGTTTCTTCCATTTGCGAATAATCGCACCAACTGTTGTCACCTTCTCACCAAGCTGCTTGGCGAGGGTCTTGTAGCCCATTCCAGCCTTGTGTAGGTCTACAATCTTGTCCCTGACATCCTTGGAGAGCTCTTTGGTCTTGGCCATGGTGGAGAGTTTGGAATCTGATTGATTGATTGCTTCTGGGGACAGGTGTCTTTTATACAGTTAACAAACTGAGATTAGGAGCACTCCCTTTAAGAGTGTGCTCCTAATCTCAGCTCGTTACCTGTATAAAAGACACCTGGGAGCCAGAAATCTTTCTGATTGAGAGGGGGTCAAATACTTATTTCCCTCATTAAAATCCAAATCAATTTATAACATTTTTGACATGTGTTTTTCTGGATTTTGTTGTTGTTATTCTGTCTCTCATTGTTCAAATAAACCTACCATTAAAATTATAGACTGATCATTTCTTTGTCAGTGGGCAAACTTACAAAATCAGCAGGGGATCAAATACTTTTTTCCCTCACTGTACCTCCTCTCAGTCAGTAACAGTCTTCTAATGGCTTCATGAAACATAGGCTAGTCCCCTCAATTTACTCCACACTGAAATACTGAAATAAAATAAACAACTAGCTAATTTCCAATATTAGGCTGGGTCTGTAGCCCTATTTGGCATATGCATTAATAAAAAATAATGTTGACTTGAAAGAGTTAGCTGGCTAGCTGGTAAAGTGTTAAATTAAAGTAGCCTAGATTTAGTTAGTTAGTCTATATAGAACCCCTTTTTTATCTAAAAGTGTTAAGCTTGTATTAAACACATTATTTCCTCTTGCTTCTAGATAGCATTTAGTTTGCAACAACACAGGTTTGTATGAAAATTGCTGTTTGCCAATCAGACCTCTGCAACAAAGTTGCAAAATAAATGTTGCAGAATTCGATCTTCCCCCTGCAATAGACCAGGTGAAATCACGCAGCAGCATAATTCATAAGGTTATAAATGTCAAGGGAAAGAAGCTAAAACAAATTAAAAGGGAATGTTAGCTGTCATTTCAGAATTTGATGTGACTGGGTTAGCTTTTGTTATATGTTGATTTCTAAAATACCCATTACACTCTGGGGCAGGGATAGAACCCTCAAGGTTCTTTGCCTTCACTGGGTATATATATATATATATATATATATATATATATATATATATATATATATATATATATATATATATATATATATATATATATATATATATATATACAGTGGGGAAAAAAGTATTTAGTCAGCCACCAATTGTGCAAGTTCTCCGACTTAAAAAGATGAGAGAGGCCTGTAATTTTCATCATAGGTACACGTCAACTATGACAGACAAATTGAGGAAAAATAATCCAGAAAATCACATTGTAGGATTTTTAATGAATTTATTTGCATATTATGGTGGAAAATAAGTATTTGGTCACCTACAAACAAGCAAGATTTCTGGCTCTCACAGACCTGTAACTTCTTCTTTAAGAGGCTCCTCTGTCCTCCACTCGTTACCTGTGTAAAATGGCACCTGTTTGAACTTGTTATCAGTATAAAAGACACCTGTCCACAACCTCAAACAGTCACACTCCAAACTCCACTATGGCCAAGAACAAAGAGCTGTCAAAGGACACCAGAAACAAAATTGTAGACCTGCACCAGGCTGGGAAGACTGAATCTGCAATAGGTAAGCAGCTTGGTTTGAATAAATCAACTGTGGGAGCAATTATTAGGAAATGGAAGACATACAAGACCACTGATGATCTCCCTCGATCTGGGGCTCCACGCAAGATCTCACCCCGTGGGGTCAAAATGATCACAAGAACGGTGAGCAAAAATCCCAGAACCACACGGGGGGACCTAGTGAATGACCTGCAGAGAGCTGGGACCAAAGTAACAAAGCCTACCATCAGTAACACACTACGCCGCCAGGGACTCAAATCCTGCAGTCCAAGACGTGTCCCCCTGCTTAAGCCAGTACATGTCCAGGCCCGTCTGAAGTTTGCTAGAGTGCATTTTGGATGATCCAGAAGAGGGTTGGGAGAATGTCATATGGTCAGATGAAACCAAAATAGAACTTTTTGGTAAAAACTCAACTCGTCGTGTTTGGAGGACAAAGAATGCTGAGTTGCATCCAAAGAACACCATACCTACTGTGAAGCATGGGGGTGGAAACATCATGCTTTGGGGCTGTTTTTCTGCAAAGGGACCAGGACAACTGATCCGTGTAAAGGAAAGAATGAATGGGGCCATGTATCGTGAGATTTTGAGTGAAAACCTCCTTCCATCAGCAAGGGCATTGAAGATGAAACGTGGCTGGGTCTTTCAGCATGACAATGATCCCAAACACACCGCCCGGGCAACGAAGGAGTGGCTTCGTAAGAAGCATTTCAAGGTCCTGGAGTGGCCTAGCCAGTCTCCAGATCTGAACCCCATAAAAAATCTTTGGAGGGAGTTGAAAGTCCGTGTTGCCCAGCGATAGCCCCAAAACATCACTGCTCTAGAGGAGATCTGCATGGAGGAATGGGCCAAAATACCAGCAACAGTGTGTGAAAACCTTGTGAAGACTAACAGAAAACGTTTGACCTGTGTCATTGCCAACAAAGGGTACATAACAAAGTATTAAGAAACTTTTGTTATTGACCAAATACTTATTTTCCACCATAATTTGCACATAAATTCCTTAAAAATCCTACAATGTGATTTTCTGGATTTCTTTTCCTCATTTTGTCTGTCATAGTTGACGTGTACCTATGATGAAAATTACAGGCTTCTCTCATCTTTTTAAGTGGGAGAACTTGCACAAATGCTGACTAATATAGGGCCCCCCCCACTGTAACACATTAACAGATGGATTTATCTAATTTAATGGCAAATATACTAACAATAGTAATATTTCTTAAAATATATGTGTTAATATTGTTGGAAATACCTAGGTTGGCGTGATGGCAGCTCACAGACCTGGTGTCAAAACCAGACTGGCATATTACTGTTATGTTCAGAAAATGTCACTCAACTTTTTTATCTTTCTCCATGCATGATTTCTCATATAACCCCCCCTGTTCAAACTATTAAAAGAATATTCCACAACTACAGTATGTAGACTGGTGTGCTGAGAACAACACTGTGCTCAGACCTGGCAGCTCTCAGACCTGGCAGCTCACAGACTGGTCCTCTTATCATGAATAAATGCCACTCTTCATGCTTGCTGTAGGGTGGCTGGAATGACTAGGTGAGCCTTTTACCCAGATTCCTTCCTCCTACTCCACACCTCTCAACCATCCAGGTCTATACAGATGCAGGATCTGAATTTGTTCCATTTTTGTTGCTGAGAATTTATAGTGTTACTTGTAGTGTATTCAAGTTTTAAAAATGCTTCTAAAGTTTGTAATTTCCACTTTAAAATGTCTGACTTGACACACACACACACACACACACACACACACACACACACACACACACACACACACACACACACACAATGCTGATAACGGACTGAGGGCAATAAGCATAAATAGCGCTTATTAAACACTCCCTGATGACACAACACTAATGCATTGATAACCTTGAGAACCTTTGGCAGAACAAACACACTCATGTACAGTGCCTTGCAAAATAATTCTTCCCACTTGGCTTTTTTCCTATTTTGTTGCACTACAATCTGTAATTTAAATGGATTTTTATTTGGATTTCATGTAATGGACATACACAAAATAGTCAAAATTGGTGAAGTGAAATGAAAGAAAGAAATTGTTTCAAAGATTTCTAAAAAATTAATCATTGAAAAGTGGTGCGTGCATATGTATTCACCCCCTTTGCTATGAAGCCCCTAAATAAGATCTGGTGCAACCAATTACCTTCAGAAGTCACATAATTAGTTAAATAAAGTCCACCTGTGTGCAATCTAAGTGTCACATGATCTGTCACATGATCTCAGTATATATACACCTGTTCTGAAAGGCCCCAGAGTCTGCAACACCACTAAGCAAGGGGCACCACCAAGCAAGCGGCACCATGAAGA
>NC_059221.1:40186251-40203751 GCF_020615455.1 Coregonus clupeaformis
CATTTAATTATATAAATACACAACATGTAGTCTATTGTACATGGAATGATTTAAATACACCACATGTAGTCTATAGTACATGGAATGTTTAAAAAAACAAAACATGGAATTTATAGAACATGGAATTATTTAAATACACAACATGTAGTCTATAGTATATGGAATGATTCAAATACACAAGATGTAGTCTATAGTACATGGAGAATTTTTTATATACAACGTAATCTATTGTACATTTAATTATATATAAGTGGATGAGAAAGTGGGGAGAAAGTAAGGAACTTGTCTGTCGGCCTTGCATTAAAGACCATAATTGGTTAAGGAAAACTGTGATAAATAAAAAAGTATATCAGTTTCACTTAAGGACCAAGGACCATAGATTGCAAAATAGTTGGGAAGAGATCTTTGACGTACCGATCCCATGGCATAGTGTTTATGAACTGACACCCAAAACGACACCGGATTCAAAAATTAGAATCTTTCAATTTAAATTATTATATAAAATTCTTGCTACCAAAATAATGTTATTTATATGGGGGATACAATCTTCCCAGCTCTGCAGATTTTGCTGTGAAGAGACAGAATCATTAGATCATCTGTTTTGGTTCTGTCCATTTGTAGCTTGTTTTTGGACACAGGTCCAGGAATGGCTAAAGGATTGCAATATTTACCTGGAGCTAACCTTGCAGATAGCATTACTGGGTGATCTGAAAAGTCATAGTCAATCAATCAATAATATAATAATACTTTTAGCAAAAATGTATATTTTTAATTCACAATCTGTAGAAGCAATGAGAATAGAAAGGTTCAGAACTTTTGTAAAACATCACAGTACGGTTGAAATATATATGGCAAATACAAATCCTATTGTCACGATGTTAGAAATGGTGTGGTGTGGAATCAGGCGCAGAAGCAGATGGACAGTCCAACAAGACTTTACTGGAGAGTGCAAAATAAATCCAAAACAGCCAGAGGCCAAAAGACGCACACAGGCGTCAAAACACGAGCGCACAACACAGGGCGCAAAACTCTCCTCAACTGAGGAGGAAGCTAAATAGCAATGGCGTACCGAAACACGGGTAACGCACAAACACCTGACACAAAACAATTACACACAACACTACACTAACAACAAGGAAACTAAATAGGGTGCTTAATGAGACATAACACAAGACAGGTGTGGCTAACAGACAAAACTAATCAAACAGGAAACATGGAGCGGTGGCAGCTAGTACTCCGGAGACGACGACCGGCGAAACCTGCCCGAACAAGGAGGAGGAGCTGCCTCGGCCGAAACCGTGACAGTACCCCCCCCTTGACGCGCGGCTCCAGCCGCGCGCCGCCTCCGGCCTCGGGACGCCCAGGAGGACGCGGGAGCAGGGCGCGTAGGATGACCACGATGGAATTCGGTCATCAGGGACGGATCCAGAATGTCCCTCCTCGGCACCCAGCACCGCTCCTCCGGACCGTACCCCTCCCACTCCACGAGATATTGGAGACCCCCCATCCGGCGTCTCGAATCCAGGATGGTCCGAACAGTGTACGCCGGAGCCCCCTCGATCTCCAACGGGGGCGGAGGAGTCTCCTCAATCTCGAAGTCCTGGAGTGGACCAGCTACCACCGGCCTGAGGAGAGACACATGGAATGAGGGGTTAATATTCTTGTAATCAATAGGTAGTTCTAACCTGTAACACACCTCATTCAATCTCCTCAGGACTTTAAAAAGGCCCCACAAACCGCCGACCCAGCTTCCGGCAGGGCAGGCGGAGGGGTAGGTTTCTGGTTGAGAGCCAGACTCGATCTCCAGGTGCGTACACTGGCCCCTCACTGCGGTGTAGGTCGGCGCTCGTCTTTTGTCGACGTATGGCACGCTGCAGATGGACGTGAGCAGCGTTCCACGTCTCCTCCGAGCGCCATACCCACTCATCCACAGCGGGGGCCTCGATCTGGCTCTCATGCCACGGTGCCAGAACCGGCTGGTACCCTAATACACACTGAAAAGGGGTTAGTCTAGTGGAGGAGTGGCGGAGAGAGTTCTGTGCCATCTCGGCCCAGGGCACATATCTCGCCCACTCCTCCGGCCGGCCCTGACAATATGACCTCAGAAACCTACCCACATCCTGGTTGACTCTTTCGACCTGCCCATTACTTTCCGGGTGGTAACCCGAGGTAAGGCTCACCGAGACCCCAAACGTTCCATAAATGCTCTCCAGACTCTGGAGGTAAACTGGGGGCCTCGATCGGACACTATATCCTCGGGTACCCCGTAATGCCGGAAGACGTGAGTGAATAGAGCCTCAGCGGTCTGTAGGGCAGTAGGAAGACCCGGCATGGGAAGGAGACGACAGGCCTTAGAGAACTGATCCACAACGACCAGGATGGTGGTATTCCCCTGTGAGGAGGGAAGATCGGTAACAAAATCCACCGATAGGTGAGACCAGGGTCGTCGTGGAACGGGCAGGGGCTGTAATTTACCCCTGGGCAAGTGTCTGGGTGCCTTACACTGGGCACACACTGAGCAAGAGGAGACATAAACCCTCACATCCCTGGCCAACGTTGGCCACCAGTACTTCGTACTAAGGCAGTGCACTGTCCGACCAATACCCGGATGTCCAGAGGAGGGAGACGTGTGAGCCCAATAAAACAACCGATCCCGGACCTCGAGCGGGACGTACGTCCGACCCACCGGACACTGTGGAGGACTAGGGTCGGTACGTAAAGCCCGCTCGATCTCCGCATCGACCTCCCACACCACCGGTGCCACCAGACAAGACTCCGGTAGTATGGGAATGGACTCCACGCACCTCTCCTCCGCGTCATACCGGCGGGACAGAGCATCTGCCCTCCCGTTCTGGGACCCAGGGATGTAAGTGATCTTAAACACAAACCGGGCGAGAAACATAGTCCATCGAGCCTGGCGAGGATTCAGTCTCCTAGCTGCCCGAATGTATTCCAGGTTACGGTGATCGGTCAGAATGAGGAAAGGGTGCTGAGCCCCCTCAAGCCAATGCCTCCACACCTTTAGGGCCTGTACTACGGCTAACAGCTCCCTGTCCCCTACGTCATAATTCCGCTCCGCCGGACTGAGCTTCTTAGAATAAAAAGCACAGGGGCGGAGCTTAGGTGGTGTACCCGAGCGTTGAGATAGAACGGCCCCGATACCGGCCTCAGACGCGTCCACCTCAACTTGGAAAGGTAAAGTGGGATCCGGGTGCGCCAACACCGGAGCCGAGGTAAACAGGTCCTTCAGTCTCCCAAAAGCCCTGTCCGCCTCAGCCGACCACTGCAAGCGCACCGGACCCCCCTTCAGAAGAGACGTAATGGGAGCTGCCACCTGTCCAAAACCCCAGATAAACCTCCGGTAGTAATTCGCAAAACCCAAAACCGCTGCACCTCTTTAACCGTCGTTGGGGTTTGCCAATTACGCACGGCGGACACTCGGTCCACCTCCATTCTCACCCCTGACGCAGACAACTGGTAACCCAAAAAGGAAACTGACTCCTGAAAGAACAGACATTTCTCAGCCTTGACATACAGGTCATGCTCCAACAGTCTCCTCAATACCCTGCGCACCAGGGCTACATGCTCGGCCCGAGTAGGACTGTACACAAGAATATCATCGATGTACACCACCACTCCCTGCGCCTGCATGTCCCGGAAAATTTCATCTACAAACGATTGGAAGACTGATGGAGCATTCATTAACCCATATGGCATGACGAGATACTCGTAATGGCCGGAGGTAGTACTAAATGCTGTCTTCCACTCATCGCCCTCCCTAATGCGCACCAAATTATATGCGCTCCTGAGGTCCAATTTTGTGAAGAACCGTGCCCCGTGTAATGACTCCGTCATAGTCCCAATCAGCGGAAGTGGATAACTATATTTAACAGTCACCTGATTGAGACCGCGGTAGTCAATACACGGACGCAGACCTCCATCCTTCTTCTTCACAAAAAAGAAGCTCGAGGACGCGGGAGAAGTAGAGGACCGTATGTATCCCTGTCTCAGAGACTCGGCAATGTAAGTTTCCATTGCCCTTTTCTCCTCCTGTGACAAAGGATACACATGGCTCCGCGGAAGCGCGGCTCCTGTCTGGAGGTCTATCACACAATCCCCCTGTCTATGAGGTGGCAATCGTGCCGCTCGGGTCTTACTAAACACGAGTGCCAAATCCTCATACTCAGGAGGAATGTGCAGTGCTGGCATCTGGTTCGGACTTTCCACCGAGGTCGCCCCTACGGAAACACCCAGACATAACCCCTCACACTGAGCAGACCACCCTTTAAGAGCCTTCTCTCGCCACGAAATAGTAGGATCATGGGTAGTCAACCAGGGAAGCCCCAGTACCACCGGATACGCAGGAGAGTCAATCAGATAGAGTTGAATCGTCTCCTCATGACCCCCCCTGCGTCATCATCCTAAGTGGCGCTGTGAGCTCCCCAATCCACCCAGATCCTAACGGACGACTATCTAAAGCATGTACGGGGAAAGGCTTATCGACTGGAAGGAGGGGAATCCCTAACTTAACACAGAATTTACGATCTATAAAATTCCCAGCTGCGCCTGAATCGACTAGCGCCTTATGCTGGGAACGAGGTGCAACCTGTGGAAAACAAACAGGTAATGTAAAGTGGACGACAGAAAGCTCTGGGTAAGTAGGGCGCCTACTCACCTGGGAGGACTCCCCACTGTATGGCCTGCCATCTCCCTCCTCAGAGGACCCTCCCCAGCACCTAGCCGCGGTGTGCCCTCCGCGGCCACACTTGGTGCAGGAGACTGCCCCCCTCGGGTTCCTACCTCTTCTCCCTCTAGCGCCAGCCCTCCAAGCTCCATCGGACTCTGCTCGGAGGCGCTGGAGGGTGGAATGGGAGGCCCCCATCTGGGACGTCCCGCGGGTCGTGAGTAGGTTGTCCAGACGAATAGCCATGTCCACAAGCTGGTCGAACGTTAATGTAGCGTCCCTACAAGCTAACTCCCTGCGGACGTCCTCCCTAAGGCTACACCTAAAGTGGTCTATGAGGGCCTTCTCATTCCACCCCGCATCAGCCGCTAGAGTCCGGAACTCCAGCGCAAACTCTTGAACGCTCCTCATCCCCTGTCGGAGGTGGAATAGACGTTCCCCCGCCGCTCTTCCCTCTGGTGGATGGTCAAAGACCGCACGGAAACGGCGGGAGAACTCCGCATAGGTGACTGTGGCGGAGTCTATTCCCCTCCATTCGGCGTTGGCCCACTCCAACGCCTTGCCGGTGAGACAGGAGATGAGGGCGGAAACGCTCTCGTATCCCGTATGGTGGCCAGGTAGAGCTCCACTTGCAAAAGGAACCCCTGACACCCGGCAGCGGAGCCGTCGTACGCCCTCGGGAGCGAGAGCCGAATTCCACTGGGTTCCGGTAGAGGGGTGGGCTGGTTGTCTGGTGGTGAAGGAGCGACAGGTGGGGCTGTGGGAACACCGCTGATCTCCCATCGCCGAAGTGTGTCCATGACGCCCTCCAAAGCGTGCCCGATCCGATTTATGCGATGCTCTTGTCCCAGGAGACGTTCCTCCACGCTGTCGACGTGTGCTCCTGCTGATTCCATATCGGTGTGTAATTCTGTCACGATGTTAGAAATGGTGTGGTGTGGAATCAGGCGCAGAAGCAGATGGACAGTCCAACAAGACTTTACTGGAGAGTGCAAAATAAATCCAAAACAGCCAGAGGCCAAAAGACGCACACAGGCGTCAAAACACGAGCGCACAACACAGGGCGCAAAACTCTCCTCAACCGAGGAGGAAGCTAAATAGCAATGGCGTACCGAAACACGGGTAACGCACAAACACCTGACACAAAACAATTACACACAACACTACACTAACAACAAGGAAACTAAATAGGGTGCTTAATGAGACATAACACAAGACAGGTGTGGCTAACAGACAAAACTAATCAAACAGGAAACATGGAGCGGTGGCAGCTAGTACTCCGGAGACGACGACCGGCGAAACCTGCCCGAACAAGGAGGAGGAGCTGCCTCGGCCGAAACCGTGACACCTATATGGATGGTGTTAAGAGATCGATGGGAGGTATTGAATAGAGTTGAAGGATGGGACTAATAACAAAGAACAACAAATAATAACAAAGATAGCTAATAATGTAAGCATACTGTGTCCATAATAAGTATATAGGTTGAATGTTGGGAGCTTTTGGGAAAGAGCACAGTTAGAAAGATATGGCATATAGAAGCAAACCGGATGGACATTATGAAAATGATCGGAGAGGTTGAGAGTAGAAGAAGTTCAGGAGCAAAAATATGTATGTATATATATATAATATAATTATTGTAAAAATAACTCTGTCCATAAGGTGTAGATAGTAAGTATAGACCGGAAGTAGAGGCCTGGGCATTGTTGTTCACTAATTTACTCCAAGTAGGGAAAGGATGGCGGGGTTGAAAAGTAATAAAGGGGAGTATATATATAAAAAACATGGGGGATTGGAAGTGATGCAGACAATTACATTGATAGAAGATACAATCTATCTGCAATATTAAGCTGATCCACCCCCACTACAACATGCAGTCTATAGTACATGGAATTATTTAAATACACAACATGTAGTCTATAGTATATGGAATGATTTAAATACACAACATGTAGTCTATAGTATATGGAATGATTCAAATACACAAGATGTAGTCTATAGTACATGGAGACATTTTAACATACAACGTAATCTATAGTACATTTAATTATATAAATACAGAACATGTAGTCTATAGTACATGGAATGATCACTGACATTTTCAACATGTCCCTGACTGAGTCTGTAATACCAACATGTTTCAAGCAGACCACCATAGTCCCCGTGCCCAAGGACTCTAAGATAACCTGCCAAAATGACTACCGACCCGTAGCACTGACGTCTGTAGCCATGAAGTGCTTTGAAAGGCTGGTCATGGCTCACATCAACAGCATTATCCCAGAAACCCTAGACCTACTCCAATTTGCATACCGCCCCAACAGATCCACAGATGATGCAATCTCTATTGCACTCCACACTGCCCTTTCCCACCTGGACAAGAGGAACACCTATGTGAGAATGCTATTCATTGACTACAGCTCAGCATTCAACACCATTGTGCCCTCAAAGCTCATCACTAAGCTAAGGATCCTGGGACTAAACACCTCCCTCTGCAACTGGATCCTGGACTTCCTGACGGGCCGCCCCCTGGTGGTAAGGGTAGGTAACAACACATCTGCCACACTGATCCTCAACACGGGGGCCCCTCAGGGTGCGTGCTCAGTCCCCTCCTGTACTCCCTGTTCACCCATGACTGCAAGGCCAGGCACGACTCCAACAACATCATTAAGTTTGCCGACGACACAACAGTGATAGGCCTGATCACCGACAACGATGAGACAGCCTATAGGGAGGAGGTCAGAGACCTGGCCGTGTGGTGCCAGGATAACAACCTCTCCCTCAACGTGACCAAGACAAAGGAGATGATTGTGGACTACAGGGAAAAAAAAGAGGACTGAGCACGCCCCATTCTCATCGACGGGGCTGTAGTGGAACAGGTTGAGAGCTTCAAGTTCTTTGGTGTCCACATCACCAATGAACTATCATGGTCCAAACACACCAAGACAGTCGTGAAGAGGGCACGACAAAGCCTATTCCCCCTCAGGAGACTGAAAAGATTTGGCGTGGGTCCTCAGATCCTCAAAAAATTCTACAGCTGCACCATCGAGAGCATCCTGACTGGTTGCATCACCGCCTGGTATGGCAACTGCTTGGCCTCCGACCGCAAGGCACTACAGAGGGTAGTGCGTACGGCCCAGTACATCACTGGGGCCAAGCTTCCTGCCATCCAGGACCTCTATACCAGGCGGTGTCAGAGGAAGGCCCTCAAAATTGTCAAAGACTCCAGCCACCCTAGTCATAGACTGTTCTCTCTGCTACCGCACGGCAAGCGGTACCGGAGTGCCAAGTCTAGGTGCAAAAGACTTCTCAACAGCTTCTACCCCCAAGCCATAAGACTCCTAAACAGTTAATCATGGCTACCCGGACTATTTGCACTGCCCCCCCACCCCATCCTTTTACGCTGCTGCTACTCTGTTAATTATTTATGCATAGTCACTTTAACTCTACCCACATGTACATATTACTTCAACTACCTCAACTAGCCGGTGCCCCCGCACATTGACTCTGCACCGGTACCCCCCTGTATATATAGCCTCCCTACTGTTATTTTATTTTACTTCTGCTATTTTTTTCTCAACACTTTTTTTGTTGTTGTTTTATTTTTTTTAAATAAATGCACTGTTGGTTAAGGGCTGTAAGTAAGCATTTCACTGTAATGTCTGCACCTGTTGTATTCGGCGCATGTGGCCAATAAAATTGGATTTGATTTGATTTGATTTGATTTAAATACACAACATGTAATTTATATTACATGGAATTATTTAAATACACAACATGTAGTCTATAGTACATGGAATTATTTAAATACACAACATGTAGTCTATAGTACATGGAATGATTCAAATACACAACATGTAATTATAGTACATGGAATGATTTAAATATACAACATGTCATTTATAGTACATGGAATGATTTAAATACACAACATGTAATTATAGCACATGGAATGATGTAAATACACAATATATAATCTTTAGGTCATGGAATGATTTTAATATACAACATGTAATCTATAGCACATGGAATTATATAAATATACAACATGTAGTCTATAGTACATGGATACATTTTAATATACAACATAATCTATAGTACATTTAATTATATAAATATACAACATGTAGTCTATAGTACATGGAATTATTTAAATACACAACATGTAGTCTATAGTATATGGAATGATTTAAATACACAACATGTAGTCTATAGTATATGGAATGATTCAAATACACAAGATGTAGTCTATAGTACATGGAGACATTTTAACATACAACGTAATCTATAGTACATTTAATTATATAAATACAGAACATGTAGTCTATAGTACATGGAATGATCACTGACATTTTCAACATGTCCCTGACTGAGTCTGTAATACCAACATGTTTCAAGCAGACCACCATAGTCCCCGTGCCCAAGGACTCTAAGATAACCTGCCAAAATGACTACCGACCCGTAGCACTGACGTCTGTAGCCATGAAGTGCTTTGAAAGGCTGGTCATGGCTCACATCAACAGCATTATCCCAGAAACCCTAGACCTACTCCAATTTGCATACCGCCCCAACAGATCCACAGATGATGCAATCTCTATTGCACTCCACACTGCCCTTTCCCACCTGGACAAGAGGAACACCTATGTGAGAATGCTATTCATTGACTACAGCTCAGCATTCAACACCATTGTGCCCTCAAAGCTCATCACTAAGCTAAGGATCCTGGGACTAAACACCTCCCTCTGCAACTGGATCCTGGACTTCCTGACGGGCCGCCCCCTGGTGGTAAGGGTAGGTAACAACACATCTGCCACACTGATCCTCAACACGGGGGCCCCTCAGGGGTGCGTGCTCAGTCCCCTCCTGTACTCCCTGTTCACCCATGACTGCAAGGCCAGGCACGACTCCAACAACATCATTAAGTTTGCCGACGACACAACAGTGATAGGCCTGATCACCGACAACAATGAGACAGCCTATAGGGAGGAGGTCAGAGACCTGGCCGTGTGGTGCCAGGATAACAACCTCTCCCTCAACGTGACCAAGACAAAGGAGATGATTGTGGACTACAGGAAAAAAAAGAGGACTGAGCACGCCCCCATTCTCATCGACGGGGCTGTAGTGGAACAGGTTGAGAGCTTCAAGTTCTTTGGTGTCCACATCACCAATGAACTATCATGGTCCAAACACACCAAGACAGTCGTGAAGAGGGCACGACAAAGCCTATTCCCCCTCAGGAGACTGAAAAGATTTGGCGTGGGTCCTCAGATCCTCAAAAAATTCTACAGCTGCACCATCGAGAGCATCCTGACTGGTTGCATCACCGCCTGGTATGGCAACTGCTTGGCCTCCGACCGCAAGGCACTACAGAGGGTAGTGCGTACGGCCCAGTACATCACTGGGGCCAAGCTTCCTGCCATCCAGGACCTCTATACCAGGCGGTGTCAGAGGAAGGCCCTCAAAATTGTCAAAGACTCCAGCCACCCTAGTCATAGACTGTTCTCTCTGCTACCGCACGGCAAGCGGTACCGGAGTGCCAAGTCTAGGTGCAAAAGACTTCTCAACAGCTTCTACCCCCAAGCCATAAGACTCCTAAACAGTTAATCATGGCTACCCGGACTATTTGCACTGCCCCCCCACCCCATCCTTTTACGCTGCTGCTACTCTGTTAATTATTTATGCATAGTCACTTTAACTCTACCCACATGTACATATTACTTCAACTACCTCAACTAGCCGGTGCCCCCGCACATTGACTCTGCACCGGTACCCCCCTGTATATATAGCCTCCCTACTGTTATTTTATTTTACTTCTGCTATTTTTTTCTCAACACTTTTTTTGTTGTTGTTTTATTTTTTTTAAATAAATGCACTGTTGGTTAAGGGCTGTAAGTAAGCATTTCACTGTAATGTCTGCACCTGTTGTATTCGGCGCATGTGGCCAATAAAATTGGATTTGATTTGATTTGATTTGATTTAAATACACAACATGTAATTTATATTACATGGAATTATTTAAATACACAACATGTAGTCTATAGTACATGGAATTATTTAAATACACAACATGTAGTCTATAGTACATGGAATGATTCAAATACACAACATGTAATTATAGTACATGGAATGATTTAAATACACAACATGTAATTATAGCACATGGAATGATGTAAATACACAATATATAATCTTTAGGTCATGGAATGATTTTAATATACAACATGTAATCTATAGCACATGGAATTATATAAATATACAACATGTAGTCTATAGTACATGTATACATTTTAATATACAACATAATCTATAGTACATTTAATTATATAAATATACAACATGTAGTCTATAGTACATGGATAAATTTTAATATACAACATAATCTATAGTACATTTAATTATATAAATACACAACATGTAGTCTATAGTACATGAAATGATTTAAATACACAACATGTATTTTATATTACATGGGCAAAAAAGGCAGAAAACAACTCATAGGCTGATAGAAAAAGGAAAACCTCCACTATGGTCGTTTTGGGGCAGTCGTGGCAACCATGGGACATGTTTTGGTCCAGGTCTTTGTGAACTTCGGATGACCCCAGGCGTTTGGGTCAGGCTTGTTTGACAACTCGTTGCTGTCGGAAAGGTTGTAATTAAGCAATCCAGGTATATACTTCCACAAACTTCTGCATCAATGGTAGCCTATTACATTCGTTATTAGTTTAGTTATTAGCTTAGTTATTAGCTTAGTTATTAGCTTAGTTATTAGTTTAGTTATTAGCTTAGTTATTAGCTTAGTTATTAGCTTAGTTATTAGCTTAGTTATTAGCTTAGTTATTAGCTTAGTTATTCGTTTAGTTTTTAGCTGAGTTATTAGCTTAGTAAATAGCATAGTTATTAGCTTAGTTATTAGCTTAGTAAGTCGCTTAGTTATTAGCTTAGTAATTAGCTTAGTCATTAGCTTAGTTATTAGCTTAGTAATTAGCTTAGTTATTTGTTTCGTTATTGGTTTAGTTATTAGCTTAGTTATTAGCTTAGTTATTAGTCTAGTTATTAGCTTAGGTATTAGCTTAGTTATTTCTGAAAACATGTAATTTGATAGATCTTCAATTTGGTCTGCTGGTAATCATCATTAGCCTGCTGTAATTGAGGAGAACATCTTTAACCAGATCTAAATATACCCACGAACAGTTATATTGCAAAGGCTTACATTATTTGTCATTATTTGTCAATTGTATCTCACTTCATCTGTAGACATTGGTAAAGCGGTGGATACACAGGCACCTAGTAGGTGAGGATGAGGCAATACAAAGGACAAGTTATACCTCCAGATATACATCTTAGAAATGAAACATTACAAATCCCCAAAAAAACAAACACCTGCAGTCAGAGGATAGGCCTGTGCTTCAAAAGTAGCAGACCAAGTAGGCCTAGGCAGTGGTGTAGTGGTCCCTGGAGAAGTGGGTATACTCTCAGTATTCACCTTTTTTTTTTTTAAGTAGTCCAGAAAAAAGCCCTGTTTTAGAAACAGTGACATGTAAGACTATGATTTAGTTTACCCAAAAATATGTAATTTCTACTTGCACACTATTATAAAATGATCATGACTTGATTAGGAGCAGTTTGTAGTTACTACTGGTCACAAGAGCAGCCTGGATGAATGTAAAATGTATTTATCATGAGGCAAACAGGAAATGGTGTTTCGATTATTTTTTGCACATTTATTTAAATAAAATACTTCAAATCTGAAGGTGACAATGCATCCTTGTTCATATTGCTATATGCTTTGTTTTGAACATGTTCATTTACCGGTAAATCATTCAACAAAATATGTTACAACAATATTTAGTTAACAATTAACAAAAATATATGCATTAACAACACATCAACAGTGATATACTCTCTCAACCCCAGCACTGGGTTTCTGACCTTGCTCATACTACAGTATATTCCAGACAAATTTGCTTTCTGCAGGAGCTTTACACTGCACTGTCTAGAACGCACCGAAGAGGCAGCACGATGGCTCTTCAACCAGGTCCTTGTATATTTTCTAGGATCAAACTTGGAAGTTGGTGGGCCGTGATATTAATCATCATCAAGTTTGATATGTTTGAGATCAGAAGGACAGCCCTCTTGTCTGAGCTTATATTGTTCATAAGGCTAAAATTCCTCTCACACTCTGCTGTACCGACAGGGAATGTTTTCATACAGTTCATAAGTGGTTTTAGGTCCTTGGGCTCACTACTGGGCTCTTCCAGTAGGTCCCGCATCCCATTCAGTGCTTGGTCTGTGCACAAGTTAAATCGCTTGCACAGTCGCTTAACTTGTTCTTCACCATGGCGGATGCTGGGCTTTGATGGCCACTTACTCTGATCAAGGATGCTGAGGTCCATGATGGTCTCATCTTCAAAAGACAAGCGTTTCTCCAGATTGTTCACAAGGCTTTGTAAGAACTGGCCTGGATTGATAGACTTCAGCTTTGCATTTGTTTTCAGGGCTATAGACCGATACTCCCCAGTCTGTTTTGCTTCTAAAGCCTCACTATATTTCTCACCTGGACTCTCTTTGAATGACTGATCACTCTGATTGAGCGTTTCAGCAGATGCCTGCTCTGAGGAGCGTTATAGAACGAGACTGAAGCTCCTGTGACAGGAGACTTAGTTCATGGAGAGTGTCGTACATGAGGCCAAGGTCACAAATGAATTCTGGACTTTGAACACGGTCTAACAAACCTCTGTACATCTGCCTCTCTTTGTGGACTCATCTCATCACTGCAAGCATTTTTTAAAGTGCTGCACAAGAGCTCCCAGGGATGTCCAAACAGCACGAACAGTCCGAAAGCTACTGGCCACCCAGCGTACATCCAAGATTCTGCCAATGCGAAGAAGCTTGTGAGCCTACTTCAGCTGCTGCATTAACAAGTTCACGTTCATTTTGTTTGACACACTATACAGAGAGTATAGCTTCTGGATAAAAGTTTTAAAGTGATTGACAGAGTTTACCTCATCAACTGCATCTGACACAGCAAGTTCAAGTCTATGGTTCATGCAGTGCCATACAAAAGCTTTGGGAATCTCAAAGTCAGTCTGGTTGCTACTCCTGACTTCTTTCCTAGCATGACACTGGCTCCATCAGATACAAATGTTACCCAGTTTTCATGAAGCCACTCTTCTGTAAAGCCAGCATTAGTTAAACAGGTGAGTAACGCCTGTAATATGCCATCTGCTCTCTGATTTTCCAGTTCAACAAGTTCCAGGAATATGAACTCAGGGCTTTCTTCTTGAATTGATGCTTTAATAGAAACTGTCATGACAGCTTTGTGACTTAAAGAAGATGCCTCGTCAATTAGGACAGCTAACTTACTGGATGATGCTATAATGCTACTGATGATTTTGCTCTGCATCTCACTAGCAACATGTTGTATTATTTGTGTTGCACTGTAACGTGAATGAAGTATTGAGCCCATTTTTACACCATTCAGTTCCTGCAGCTCAATGAGGCTCTCATGGTCAGAAAAGGGTCGGTTCTTTTTGGCCAGATGGTAGGCTGTTCGAAACACAGCTTCAGTTTCCTTCATGTAGGACTCAGTCATAGTCTCCACTGCATTCTCAATGGCAGCTTCTTTCTGTTGCTCTGCCACCTTCACAGCCTGAGTGTGGGCCTTGGACAACGCATGTTTCTCACCTTATTTCTCAAGATTGACAAACTTGTTGTTCTACTTCCCTGGCCAGACACTTGAATTTCAAAGTTCATCCATTCTCTTGAGAGCGATACACCTTGTCCTTGCTCCTTGTCGATCCCAATGGAGTTCACACTGCTACAGACCAGACATCCTGCGAAGCATAAACAAACAATGTAACTACTCCTGTATCCACAGCTGTACGTGTGCATGGTCCTTTACACACACACACACACACACACACACACACACACAAAGTTATCTGTGCCCACTGTTTCAGAAGTTACCCAAACTAGCAATCTACCTAAACTTACCCAATTTTTTGTTTTTGGATCCCAACCAGGGGTTCTTGGATTTGAAGTCTTCTGTTTGTTTAGCACTCCACAGGTCTGGTAGTCTATTATTGATGTCTACAGACAACAACAAAACTAATTATGCATCTCCCTGTCTCTCTCTCTCACACACTTACACACACACACACACACACACACTACTGTGATCACAATAGTCATCAGCAAGACATGGGTCCCCCTCTTTACATTAACAATCTGCATAACCAAGTGGAAATATTTTCAGCAAGTGAAGCTGAAGCATACAGGAGATTAGTGAGTGAAATACTTGGGAGAGTTTATTTAACAAAAAACAACAAATTTAACACAAAATGTTATATAACAGTAGCATTGTAAAAACAAACATGGATACAGACAAAATAAATAGAAGGGCAATAAAATAAATAACATCACACAGAAATTCAAAATGAGGCTTAATCTGTCAAAATCACCTTTTGTTACAGTGTGAGGCTTCACTTTTCAATAAACTGGAGATGCAATTTACTGCCTGTGTGTTCTGACCTGGTGGTGGTAGACTGGATCCTTCTCTATGCTCACACTGACTTGCCTGGCTAGCTCCCGGTTGAGAGCTGCCAGGGCTGCTGGTTTTAGGGGTGGGGTCTGCCTGGGCCTGATCTGGGCCTGATTTGTGCCTCTTTACAAAAAAGTCTGCAATATCTCCCTTCCTTTCATGGTTACTGTCCCTATACAAAATAAGACAGCCTGATTAGACCTCAATATTGTTTTAGGCTGAATCTTAAACTATTTGTCCCCATTCTTGTGTTTTAACTTACTTAAAAATCAACTACCAGCTTAGCTACTATGCAATTAAACTAGATCTATAGGTTAGTTAGGGCTAAGTAACTTGGCTAATGTTATAATTTAGGGCTTAGCAACTTGGCTAACGTTATAATTTAGACCTTTACAATAATAAACAAGCTTCATAAACATTGAGATAATCAGTTTCATCAGTCTGGTATGAAATTCTTATGAACTGGGTTGATTAAACACTTACTGAAAACCAACAATGCCCCGGTTTCCCCACATTATCCCAATCTACGTAGCTAGCTTCATAACGTTAGCCGACTCGCACTAACTATTGGCGGCAACATCTCTTCTCCTCTAAATGTGCAGTCACTGGCAATTTGCCAGTAGTTTAAAATAATGATTCATTTGGAAACCACCTTAAAACTTACCTCAGAATGATGTCTTCCATCAACTGGGGTGGCACACCGCCGCTTGTGTCCTTTCTTCATCCGTTGTTTGGTCTGCTGCCGTTATCGTAGTCAAGTGGCACCGGCACCTGAGTTTTTTTATTTTTTTTTCACTGGCACCTGAGGTATTAGCGATATTTTCCTCGGCATGACCCGCCCTACTCTGCCTCTGATTGGCTCATCAGTCCTCATGCCTAAAGTTAACCAATCTAATCAGTGAAAGCAGCGAGTACCAGCCAATTAGAGGCAGAGGAGGGTGGGTCATGGCTTCACTATCCCCGAGGAAGAAAATAGGCAATCTGACTCACAGATATTACTGAATGATGCATCAGGGGATTTAGAAGTGGTATACGCAATGCTGACTGAAAAATAAGTAGGTATACGCCGTATACCAGCGTATACCCTGGACTACACCTCTGGGCCTAGGTATATAAAACATATAAATACATTAAATACCATTCAAAGATTATATTATACCCTGTTACTCATGCTATTCGCATCTATGTTAAAAGCAATACCAAAATAATGCAATAACTCTTAATGCAACTTCCTAAGACAGATGTCTTTCTCCTTGAAAATGTAATCATCCATACCTGCACTTGGACATGCATGCGCGCCACTGCCTCCTCGTGGGAAAACGTCTCAGAGCGCTCACGAGTACAGGTCAAGGAATCATCGCATTAGAAGCCATGGTAAATCACTACATGTACTTCAGACGATTACCAGAGGGGGGCGGTAGTGAAACACACAATAAGGAATGTTAAGCGGACGTTTCTCCCATGAGTTTCTCTTGCACTGCGCCTACTGCGGTGTACAGCAGATCTGCTTCACTGGAATACCAACGTTGCAATTACTTGGAATTAAATCTTGTCAAACATTAGTCTCGCAAGTGATTGGGACCTCATGTAAGCTTGGATGTGTGTCTGTTCAATTATTTTACAATATGATGAAAGAACAGTTTTCTATATTAGGCTAGGCCAATATGCAACTTTAATTATTCATTTTTTGTTTAAAGATAAGGCAGTATAAATTAATCAGATAATATTGAATAGAGATTTTGCTGAAATTGTATACCTTGTGAATTCAATTGAGTTAAAATGAACAAATCAAGCAAGAGTATTTTGCCTGTATTGTAAATTATTGTTTAATGATATTGCTCAATTATATTGCTTTAAAATACGTGCCACCATTTTAGGGGTGACACTTGCTAAGCTGTCCACCAAAGTTAAAGAAGCCTATATCATGATTGCTTTTTACCTTAATGACAAAACCTTGACTTGTGATTCCAATTTAATTATGGAAGAAGCATCTACCGGTATGTCACAAAATGTAAAGGCCTACAGACAGTACCTGACAGCCTTTTGATAAGCCCTGTCCTAGTAAAACTGACCTGGTTTTATGTTGCAAACACTAGCCAATGATACAGAGTCGTTTCAGCCTAAGACATCGTATAACTTTCATTACTATTGGCTATATAGGCTACAGTATCAGCCATTAAAACTACAGGCATCAAGACTGACTAGCAAAAGCACATCTCTGTTGACCTCCATAGGAAGTTGACAGGTGATCTGTCAAGCAGCTCTATTGTACGCTTGCTTA